>NC_133371.1:6376764-6407602 GCF_049309525.1 Garra rufa | reverse complement strand
GCTGTCAGGCAGCATCACAGCAGAGCGCTCATGAAGGCTGCAGAGGTCCCAGCACACCACACCACCTGCTGCTGCCCCATCTGCTGCGCCAATACTCACTATTATATTCACTCACACATTTACATGTGCTTAAATACAACCTCTAACACTTACACTACCAGCCAAAAGTGTCCAATAATAAAAATTGTACAGTATTTTGAAGGAAGACTCTTTTGCATACCAAGTCTGTATTTACTTTTGATTTAATAAAAAAAAAAAAAAAACTATAGTTTAACAGTAATATTGTAAAATATTATTACAATTTAAAATAACTGTTCAAATTTATTTCAGTGATAGGAAAGCTGAATTTCCAGCTTAGGTAGCACTGGTATATTTGTAGCGATAGCCAACAATACATTGTATGGGTCAAAGTTATAGATTTTTTCTTGTATGCCAAAAATCATTAGGATATTAAGTAAAGATCATCTTCCATGAAGATACTTTGTAAATGTCCTACTGTAAATATATCCAAACTAATAATATTTATTGCTAAGAACTTAATTTAGACAACTTTAAAAGTGATTTTATCAAAATTTAGATGTTTTTGAACCCTTAGATATTGCCCAATCCTAACAAACCATACATTATACATCATACGTGATGCATCATACATTTATTTAACATTCAGATGAAACATAAATCTAAATTTCAAAGAATTGACCCTTATGACTGGTTTTGTGGTCCAGGGTCACATATGGTGTCTTGGTGCTAAACTAATAATAGTGGAAACCATTTCTGCTTCTTATGTTTATTTATTTATTTATTTTGTAATTATTTATTGGATTTTTTTGATGAATAAAAAGTTCCAAAGAACAGACATTATTATTACAGACTTATTATTACTATTATTATTATTATTATTATTATAACTTTTAAATGGTGTTTTGAATGGTATACATGATGCACTTTAATTATCACACACACACACACACACACACACACACACACACACACACACACACACACACACACACACACACACACACACACACACACACACACACACACACACACACACACACACACACACACACACACACACACACACACACACACACACACACAGACACACACACACACACACACACACAGACACACACACACACACACACACACACACACACACACACACACACACACACACACACACACACACACACACACACGTTGGGTTTACATGTTTTATGGGGACATTCCATAGGCGTAATGGATTTCATACTGTACAAACCGTACTTTCTATCGCCCTACACCTACCCTACACCTAAACCTAGCCCTCACAGGAGACTGTGCACACTTTTACTTCCTCAAAAAAACTCATTGTGCATAATTTATAAGCCTGTTTCCTCATGGGGACCTAAGAAATGTCCCCACAAGGTCAAAATCTACTGGTATTACTATCCTTGTGGGGACATTCCCCACAACGTGATGAATACCAGGTACACACACACACACACACACACACACACACACACACACACACACACACACACACACACACACATATATATATATATATATATAGAGAGAGAGAGATAGATAGATAGATAGATAGATAGATAGATAGATAGATAGATAGATAGATAGATAGATAGATAGATAGATAGATAGATAGATAGATAGAAAAAAAATAACCTTTCTATTATTAATTATTCCATTGTTTTGACCGGTAGTGTGCATAGAACCTCAGAAATTCACAAATACATGCACATTTATAGCAAACCTTATGCATTTGTAGTTCTATTATTGTAGTGATTTTCATTGACATACAGAGCGAGTGATATTTTTATTCCCTATCCATAAAACAAAACATAACACAATATTTTTTTTAGTTATTTAAATATATCTGTAAAGATAAAAAGGAGTCTTTCTGAAGGATGTGGTGTTGTCTCAGACCCAGAGACGGCAGTCTTTATGAAGCCAGCAGTCAGTTGTTCTGCTGACACACGGATCTCTCAGAGCAGATCTAATCATTGGGGAGAGAGACTGATTCAATCAGCAGATAGTTTGATTATGTCGTCATGGCGACAGCATCTCTGGAGCACACGACAGCCGCGTGCATGACTGATCGACGGAAAGACAGAAAGAAAGAAAAACAATGAGTGCAAAGCATTAAAACTGTATATGCAACAGCCTTAAAACAGCCTCTAAAACTGTATATGCAACAAAAACAGAAATTAAACATGCAATGAAGCTGATGATGTTGTCTATACTGGCTTTTTGGATTCAGTTTTACATCTGCACATCTTCTGTAAGCCAGCAATAAGGTCATCAGTCCTTTGCATTAAAGCATACACTGAGAGGATTGAGTGCATGTGACTGCTTCTTATTACACAACCTTAACTGAACTCGTAATGCTGCAGCTTACTCTGTTTATATCACTATACTTAACATATTTACATAATAATGTTGTCAATATGTTAGATAAACAACAAACCAAATACATAAAAAAAACCTGAAGAGAAACATATATCTGGGTTCTTTTTAGGACATGGAGTCATTTGTGCCCCCCCCCCCCCCCGCCCCAAAAAAAAGGTATACATTGCATGTGTGTAATGAAAATCCACTGCAGGCATGTTGTAATTAACCCAAGTGCAGTTTAATAATATCCAAAGTGAAATTCAAAATACAAACAAAGGCTTGACTTGACTGGAAAAGACTTGACTTGAACAAACTTGACTTGGCATGGACAGAAAAACAACTCACCAATAGCAGGTACAGATAGATTCAATACACGACTAGAGACTAGAGCTGCAGCAATTCGTCGACGTCATCGATTATGTCAATTAAGAATTCCTGTAGCCATGCCCATACTTAAGACTGTTTTTCAGCCTTGACTGGGCAGCCATGGCCTAATGGTGAGAGAGTTGGGCTTGTAACCCAAAGGTTGCCGGTTTGATTCCCACACTGGCAGGAATTGAAGGTGGGGCTTGTGAATGAACAGTGCTCTTTCCACCTTCAATACCATGACTTAAGTGCCTTTGAGCAAGGCACTGAACCCCCAAGTGCTCCCTGTGTGTGTGTGTGGCCAGGCTGGGAAAGTGGCCAAAACCCCTCTTAAACCAGCCTGCTGACCAGCTAAAACCGGCCTAGGCTGGTTTTAACTGTTTTTTTTTTTCACCAGGGTATGGGATTGAAAGCGGTGCAAAGAAAGTGTTGAGAGCAGCTGAGAGCGTCAAAAGTTAGCCATTTCTCAACTTTATGCAAATCTTGAGTGAAAAACGTCGGGCGACAACCAATCGCTGTGAAAGTAGGCAAGGCAAAATGTTGACGTATGTTTCCAAGTATTTGCGGAACTGGTGGATTACTGAGCTGAAATCACGTCATTGAAAAAGTCATGCAAAAGTAAATGCACTTTGCATGCTTTCATTACATGCCAGTGTTTAGTTTGCGAACCGCCATTAAAAGATGGTGATTGAACGCAAACAGGGTATAAACATTATTTTTCCATAGGCGTTCTCTGACCTAAATTTGACACACCCCAAAGCAGTGTCGTTGCCAGCGGCACTGAGCGCAGATTTGACGCTGTAGTTGAAATGCACGTTAAGATCCACTGAACCTGCCGTCAGTACGATCGCGCAAGCTCCGAGACGCACTCTCCAAACGCACTGTCTGCACTCGCCAACAAAGCATTAAAGTCATTGTTTAACTGTGTGATGGATTGGACAAGCTTAGACTGGGCTGATTTATTTAAAAACGGCGTGTCAACTGTGATAAATCTTGCCAGTATTATCATGCCATTTTTTATTTTGTAACTCTAGTGTCTTGAATTCGAGCCCAGTCTCACGAAAATGCGTATAAATAGTTGGCCTAAGCCAAATATGCACAATATGGAACACATGACATGAAGCAACCAATAAGCAAACAGAACTGAGAACTACATGACAAGACAATGAACCAATGAAAAGATGGCACATAAGATGTGTTCGACTTGAAGCACGGCTGCAGACGGTGGTCAACGAGATTAGCCGAGAGAAGTCAGGGGCAGAGTTGAACACTGAGCCGTCAGATTAAGTGAATAAAATACAATATTTGTCAAATACACAGACATTTCAGAAACATTTTCATGAGCAACAGAAACACTTTTCATATACTGCCTAATACAGCGCCATCTGTTCAAGAATAAAGTTCAATATAATCACATACTATTTAAATACTTATAATGTTAGAGTATATACACTTTTATCCATGTTTTATGATAAATGTGACTCAATATAACATTGCAACTACAATAAAAGCTTTTACTGTTATAAAAATACAGATTGATGGCTATTAATGGAATTAAAAATGTCATAATAAACCCTAAACAAACGTGATTGTTGTCATGTGGTCAGTTTTGGCCAGTCGTGAAACAGTTGTGTCATCATTAAAGCTCCTGCAGCAGCTCTGGAGAAACTGATCTGGCTGAGTCAGCCGACTGGTCTCAAATCGCTATCGTGGTACTTTGATGCCACTCGTAACAGTCACATGCCGCCGACGCCATCTTAAAGTCAGACAAAATTTCTGACCGGCATGCACTGCTTCAAGTCAAAATTTGAGCTGCGTAGCACTGCTTTAACTCAAACACACCTATACACTTGGCCGGAATACATGAGGGCAAGGGAATTGCATAACTAAACAGGGATCTTGACTAACCTCTAAAATAAAAGACATGAAAACATAAACATAAAACTAAACCTCCAAAAGTCCACATTACATTGTGTGTGTGCGTCTATACAGAATCAGTTATGAAGAAAACAAAAATCTTTTAAAAGTTTGAGGTCAGTAAGAATTTCTTTCTTTCTTTCTTTCTTTCTTTCTTTCTTTCTTTCTTTCTTTCTTTCTTTCTTTCTTTCTTTCTTTCTTTCTTTCCTTCTTTCTTTCTTTTTCTCTGCAAGGATGCATTAAAGTTATCAAGACTGATGGTAAAGTTTTCTATTTTCTATTTCAAGTAAATAGTGTGATTTTCAACTCTCTATTTGTTTGAGAATCCTGGTTTCCACACACACACACACACACACACACACACACACACACACACAAAAATAATTGTCTTATGAGCATAATATATTTAAAAGATATATAAAAAACAGCTAAAAATAAACTTTTTTTCCTTTATTTCCTAACCTATAACAGTGCCAAATTAGTGTACTAGGTATTTCTGAATACCTATATTTTCCATTAATGTGTAAAAGCTAAGTTCAGATTTTACCATAGCTAATCCAGTACAGTGGTGCCCAGTCACCTCCAAAATCAACTGTTCCTGTTTGTGCTTTTTTCCTGGAAATATCCACAGGAGGTTCTAGTACTGCCAATAGGCACCACAGGGCTGAATCAATCAAGCTGTTTACAATAATGTTTCTTAGAAATACAGACAAGTCGCTACTAGTCTTCTACCCTGCCATCCAGCTCTAATATTCTTTCTCAGTTTTAACAGTAAAGTCACCTATCCACACTGATTTCCCAATTTAAACAACCTTAATGATACATTCATGTATTAGTAAACCAAAGTTTTTCTTCACTGATTTATTCTCAATGATAAAAATATTATATTGCTCTCATCTTATTCTTTAACTTTAACTCATGATGAAGCTCTTCTATAATTTGAAGACACACTAAAAGAATAGTTCACTCCAAAAATGAAAGTGTCATGTTGTATCAAACCTGTATGACTTTCTTTTGTCTGATGAACATACGCATCAGAAGGACCAGATATGTGCATGCAATATCCATTCAAAGATGTTATCTTCCTCATAGTCTTTTTAGCTTTTGAGAGATTCTTTCGAATCTGCACAGAGCTCAGCAACAGGTCCACAGCTTTTTTTAGATCTCCTTTTTTGCAGTAATGTAAAAACAGCCACCCTGCAGTTCAAAAGTTGCCCTTCAGCAGGGCTTTCATTGGGTACTGCCAGCAGGTTTGCCCCTATTGCACTTTAAAATGATTTATAAAAGTCCATAGGGATCCCATCAATTCCTGGGGTAACACCATTAGCCATGCCTTGTACTGCCGAGTACAATTCATGCACTGATAATGGCCTTTCCAGTTCAGAATTTCCTTCCATTTGTACCTGTGGAACTCTTAATAGTGATTCTGTACTGCCTCTAAGCCACCATTTAAGTGTATTTTAAGAATAAGTCTTCTGCTCATGCTATATCAATCCTTTCACTTTTTCTTTGAGCGATTCTTTGTGACACTTGAGGCGGTTCAGTATATTTTTAAACATAACTATCAAGCTATTTTCCTGAAGTGATGCTTATATTTCATTAAGACCTGCATTTCCCTGTAGCTTTTTTGCCATCTCAGTAAACAACTGATGACACATGAAAATGCCTCAGTAAAATGATCAACAAAGACATTATTTTTTTTTACTTTGGGGATATTCAATTCAACTTCCAAAGGGTGTAACCTCTAAATTTTGCAAAGTCTGAGCAATAATAATTTAAACATTAACCTTTTAAACATTACAAATTATTCATTTTTTCATCCATCCATCCATCCATCCATCCGAAGTAGCATTAGGTTTCAGAAGAAAACCTTGTCTTTAGAATTGTAAACAGTACTGGCAGCCAAACAGTTTGGGTTACCATTGAAAGAAAGTCACACATTTAATGGAACAACATGAAAGTAAGTAAATGATTAAAGATTTTCAATCAATCAAATTTCATTCATTCACTCATTCATTCATTAATTGATGAGGGTGATCTGTCCTACTGGCTGATTCTTTGCAGGAAATAAAATGAATGAAGGAGCGAACAAACGAACAAACAAACAAATCTATCAATCAATAAAATAACACACATAGGTTTTCATGTTTTATAGGGACATTATAGAGGTCTTGTGGTTTTTCTACTGTACAAACTGTATTTTCCACTGTGTTTCCTCTTACTCTAATCCTACCCCTAAACACAAACTTTATTGTGTGTATGCATAATGTAACCACTATACAGAAGAATCAGAGAATTCATGTCTTTTACAAATGAGGCAGGGGACTTGTAAAACCTAAATCAGTCTGGTAAATGATTGGCTGTTCATATGCAATTATGTTTCTGTTTACAACTATTTCTTCTTTAAGCATATTAAAGTAATCATTAATGGAATAGTTAAAAACAAAAATCCGAAACATTCAATTCATTCCAATTGACATCTCTAGTTAAAAGTGGGATTGGATACAAACTTTTCCAAACATTTAAAACAACTAATCAGCTGGTAATATCATCCGTTTTTTACATCTATAGTCATGTTTTCAATTAACAGCAAATATTTATTCAGGGCTTCGGCTGTGTTCGCACTCAGAGTTGACAGGTGAAAACTGACAGACAAATATTAGCCCTATTTTCTCACAGTGGAGAGCAAATATTTCACACTAGAAACTCATCTGACCTTTGCCATGCATTTGTGTGTCCACATGTGTGTGCTTTTCATTAAAACAGATGGGTCGTAGACCCTGCCAGCATGGATGTGTTAGATAGGACACTGCGGAACCGCATTCTACAGCTTACTCAGCCAGCCCTCCTATTTATATTAGAGTGGTTTCTCTCAAACAAGACACACTGGTTTCTTCTGTTAACTCCAGCTATTTAAAGGATAACTATTGCCAAAATGAAACCTGGGCTGTTTTTTTTTTTTTACTGTAAACGAGACAAACATATATCTAAAAGCATAATTACGACAAATGAGCCGTTTTTGAGATTGACCGTGATTTCGTTTTGTGGTCAATGGCCAGTGAATGGGAATACTAGGGGCATAAATTTGATCGCATCAAAATCTATATTTTTACAACACTAAGAAGGCTCGACACACCATGAAACTTTGCTCGAAGTATCGCCTGGTTCTCTACACATGAACTTGAGCATTGAAAACATTGTTTGTATACACAGAGTTTACTAAAAAAGAAAGGTTTTGAACAACTCACTTAAACTGTTTGGGTTTCCACTCGCAGCCGTCTTGCCAGTCAAGAAGTGTCGATCTCCGAATGCGAATGAATGGACTCCATAGGATGAAATATTAGGCTTATATGAGGCTCTTTTACAACCAGAAGGTTAATATTGATTTTCGCTTGCGACAAAACAACAAATTAGCCGTGCATTTATATGGAAATATGCTTTAGGAGCTATCCATCCTCGCAAGACGGCTGCGAGCGGAAACTCAAACAGTGAAATTGAGTTGTTCAAAAACTTTCTTTTTAGTAAACTCTGTGTACACAAACAATGTTCTCAATGCTTGAGTTCATGTGTAGAGACCCAGGCGATACTTCAAGCAAAGTTTCATGGTGTGTCGAGTCTTCTTAGTGTTGTAAAAATATTGATTTTGATGCGCTCAAAGTTATGCCCCTAGAACTCCCATTCACCGGCCATTGACCACAAAACGAAATCACAGTCAATCTCAAAAACGGCTCGTTTGTCGTAATTATGCTTTTAGATATAAGTTTGTCTCGTTTACAAACTTATGCCCAGGTTGCATTTTGGCAATAGTTATCCTTTAATAGTGCCCTTACACACATTCCTACTGATTTATGAAATTAATCAACTACTTCAATGTCTAAAAGTAACAACAACAACAACAAAAAGCAAATTTAATTTACTACCCCCTCAAGCACACACACATTAATTAGTCAGCAGTTCTAGGCGATGACAGCCACTTTTGTCTTCATTACCCTCAGAGAATCCAATTTAGCCAGTAAAACAGAAGCAGTTGTGTTTGGCATGTACAGCAAGACAGCAATGTAATGCAAGGGGCAAGGGTCTGTATATGAGGGAATCGTGGAGGACTCTTTTTCCCCCCGTGTCATGATTAAAGGCCCTGTCAAAGATCCACTTTACACTGATAGCATCTTCTATGTGTCCCGTTCACGGTGCTCCTAACCTACGTGGATCAGAATCGATCCCACAGAGAAGTGCAAAATCTGATAGCTCAACAAAATCACACAGATAGCTGACTTCATTACAGTCACACACTGTATGTGTAGCACATAATAACATACTGATTCCATGAACAACCTATATCAGAAAATATTTTCATTGCACCAAAGGCATTTTAGTGTAAAAGCATTCTTTGGATTTAAAAAAAAAAAAATATGGTTCTTTTAAAAACTGTTGACTGAAAGGTTTTTTAGGGAACCCAGAAAGATTATTGTAGGCCATCACTGTGAAACCTCACTTTTGGAAGCTTTATTTAGCTGATTTCAAAGACAAAAAACAAAAGATCATCTACTCAGAATGGAAATACTAAATCTATTGTAAAATGCAACATAAAAATTATTTCTCAGATCTAGTGAAGACCTATAATAGTGCAGACTTTTTGCTCAAATTATTTCAATTCCTTCCAGCTCATCAGCTGTTGTGAAACATTGTTACAATGATGATATTCAAAAATAAATGAGGTTGCAAATATACTGTAATGGCCAGACAAAACATCTTATTTCCTTCTTTGAAACGCTGCAGTCGCAGATCTAGCACAATACAATAGGCCACAGAAAATAAGCTCTGTTCACTAAAAATACAGAATGAATGCAGTACAAATAAAAAGGATCTGTCACCACATATAATATCCCACATAAATTACATGTGGTCCATTAAAAATGTGCAGGCCCAGTGGAACATTACATTGTTCTTGATGAAAACAACCCAGGGACATTCACAATAGCACAGTAACCAATAACGACCCCTAGTTTTTCGAACAGTAAAGCTGAAATCTTCTGTAAAAAAAAAAAAATTGTGTTGTGCTCCAGCCTCTGGCTTATGAATCTCTGATACAAAAACCATTAAAAATACTAAATCTAAAGACTGAGAGCAAATGAAGGAAATTTTTGAAAACTCGACCTGCGACATCAACGCTTTGGGGAACACCATTGGCGGACCACGTTCTGAATACGTGTGCATTGTCCAATAGAAAGAGGCGTGACGTCACGAACATGATGACGTCACCAACCAGGGAGCTATAAAAGCATGTGCGCCGGCAACGGTGTCAGCTTCTGTCATTCAGCGGAGCGCTCTATGTTGTTGTGTCTGTTTTCCACCATTTTGTGCAAGTTAGCACAGCTTTTGTTTTGTGGAAATGTCTGTTAGGAAAAGTTTTGCAAAGAGTGTTGCAAAGAGCGAGGGCAGATCGCATTTTAGAGTCACCGATACACACACACTCTTTGTGTGGTCTGTCTGTGATTGGAGCATGCACAGTCAGCTCTTGAGGGGGCTGGCTGCCCGCACTGTGACCGTCTGCCGGTGCAAGTGCTCTGATCCCGGAAGGCTCTCTTTGAGGAGGGAGCCTTCACCAGCGCTCCTCACAGGGGTGGCCCCGCTTCCGCTGAGGCGGAGCGGCAGCTGCACTCGTGGGGATCGCAGCTAGATCTGTTGGAGGGAATGGAGATGGGTGAACCCCTATCTCTCTCCTCACCCAACAGATCTGAAGTCCGTTCTCAGGGGTCGGAAGCCCGCTCTGTGGTTACTTCCCCCCGGGATATGGACTCGGTGCTTCGCTTGTCTTCCTCTGAGGAGGTGGATGAGGGGAGCGCCCCTGAGGATCCGCTCCCTCAGTCTCCCCAGTTTGAGGAGCTTTTGGAGGTGGTGACTCGGGCGGTCGCTAAATTAAACATCGATTGGCCGCCCCAAAAGTCATATGAGCCGCAGAGAAGCAAGTTAGATGAGCGCTTCCTGCGGACTAGAGCACCACCTCCACGTAGGAGCCTGCCTTTCTTCCCCGACCTCCACGGTGAAATCTCGAGGTTGTGGAACAGGCCGTTCTCCTCTCGCATGTTTATTCCTGCCTCAGATTATTATGGGAATGTGGCGGGGATGACAGAGAGGGGATATAAGGAGATGCCCAGGGTGGAGCAGACGCTGGCTAGCTATCTGTCCCCCGACGTGACATCTTCCTTAAAGGCTCATACGTTACCCTCCAAGCCCTTTCGAACAACTTCGGGGCTGGTGGGTAAAGGGTACACGGCAGCAGGTCAGGCTGGCGCATGCCTGCACACCATGTCGGTGTTGCAGGCATATCAAGCCGACCTGCTGAGAGATCTGCTGGGCGCGAGCAGCCTCGCCCGTGTACCAGATCCTCACACCGGGAGACACAAAAAGCTAGCATCGCTGCCCAGGCCCCTCCACAACGGGGCCGGGACCAGCGACACTTTAAGCCGGGGACTTCCAAGGCTAGGCCCGACCTGAGGGTTGTGCTCCAGTCTAGGAGGTCCTCAGCTAAGCGGTCTCCATCAGCGACGAGCGGGTAGCACCGCATTCCACGGTGTCCGTCTCTCCCTGATGCCCTCAAGGGATCAGTCTGCCACCCCTGCTAACATCACAGGGCGCAGCGGTCCTGTGCGAGTCAAAACCTCAGTCTGTTCCGCCCGCTTGGACCCCCTACGGAGGTCCCTAGAGCAGTTAGTTCGGTCTTCTCCTGCCATTCAGTCGTTACAGGGCACCGCTTTAATAGCTCTGGCAACTCCAGAGGCCAGCCCCGAGAGGCTGGTTCCCCTAGTAGACTATTTAGCAGCATGGAAACTACTGCCAAATGTGTCCGCATGGGTCCTGCGTACTGTAGAGAAAGGATATTACATCCAGTTTGGCGCCCCGTCGCCACCTTTCGAAGGGGTCTTTCCCACAATCGTGAGCCCCGAGCAGGCTCTGGTTATGGAACAGGAAGTGAACTCCCTTCTGAGGAAGGAGGCCATCGAGGTGGTCCCTCCTCACGAGGGAGAGTGCGGGTTCTACAGCCACTACTTCATTGTTCCGAAGAAGGATGGAGGCTTGCGTCCTATTCTAGATCTGCGTCGACTGGCTGATTTTAGCCCAGTCAGAGCAGTTGGCGGTTCAACATCGAGATGTTGTCCTCGCCCATATGAAAGCGCTGGGGTTGAGACTGAATGCCAAGAAAAGTGTACTTTCTCCATTACAGAGGACCACTTATCTAGGCGTGGTGTGGGATTCGACCATGATGCAGGCACGTTTGTCACCTGCTCGGATCGAGTCGATCCTCACTTCAGTCAGGAGAGTCAGAGAAGGCCAGTCACTTACTGTAAAAGAGTTCCAGAAACTACTAGGTCTGATGGCAGCTGCATCCAATGTCATACCACTTGGCCTGCTGTACATGAGACCTTTACAGTGGTGGCTCAAAACCAAGGGATTCTCCCTGAGGGGAAATCCGCTTCGCACAATCAAGGTCACGCGGCGATGCCTACGTGCCTTAGACATGTGGAAGAAACCTTGGTTCTTGTCTCAGGGCCCGGTGTTGGGAACTCCTTGTCGCCGTGTCACACTAGCGACGGACGCAGCTCTCACTGGTTGGGGAGCGGTCATGAGTGGCCTCTCAGCCCGCGATCTGTGGAATCCTGGCCATCACGGATGGCACATCAACTGTCTAGAGATGTTGGCAGTGTTCCATGCTCTAAGACACTTCCTCCTAGACCTGAGAGGCCGCCATGTGTTGGTGCACACCGACAACACAGTGGTGGTCTACTACATCAACCACCAGGGAGGTCTGCGTTCGCGCCCCTAGAACAAGCTGGCGCACCAGATCTTTGTGTGGTCCCAGGACAAACTCCTTTCACTGAAAGCAGTTCATATTCCTGGGCATCTCAATTGGCGAGCAGACATCCTGTCGAGGCAGGGGCGGAGGCCCGGGGAATGGAGACTTCACCCAGAAGTAGTGAATCAGATCTGGAAAGTCTTTGGTCAGGCCCAGGTGGACTTATTTGCGACTCAGGAGACATCGCAATGTCCCCTCTGGTACTCTCTGACTCATCCAGCTCCACTGGGGCTGGATGCCATGGTACAGACGTGGCCGAGGCTGCGTCTGTACGCCTTTCCCCTGATTGCTCTGCTCCCAGGAGTTCTGGAGAGAGTTCGCCGGGACGGGGGCCGATCTACTATTAGTAGCCCCGTACTGGCCGGGTCGAGTATGGTTCTCGGACTTGGTGGCCCTTCTGGATGGCCCTCTGTGGAGGATCCCCGTCAGGAGGGACCTTCTCTCACAGGCGGGGGGTACCATCTTTCACCCCCGCCCGGAGATGTGGAAGCTGTGGGTGTGGCCCCTGAGGGGGCACAACTCAAAGCTTCTGGTCTCTCAACCGAGGTTGTTGAGACCATCCTCCAATCCAGAGCTCCCTCAACGAGGAAGATGTATGCTTATAGGTGGAGGCTCTTCACGGCTTGGTGTAGAGATCACCAGTTAGACCCTGTTAACTGCCCGATTGGTACAGTTCTGGAGTTCTTACAGGCCCGTTTCTCCACGGGAATTTCCCACTCCACCCTGAAGGTGCTCGTGGCGGCAATTTCGGCCTACCACACCCCTCTTGGTGGCCTCTCAGTGGGTAAGAATCCCCTAGTCATATGTTTCCTCCGCAGTGTGCTGAGGCTGAGGCCTCCAGTACGACCTTGTGTCCCTACATGGGACCTGGCTGTGGTACTAGAAGCTAGTAATCCTCCCTTCGAACCCATTGAAGATATCTCAGACCGCTTCCTTTCCATTAAGACCACACTGCTTTTAGCACTGTCCTCTTTAAAGAGAGTGGGGGACCTGCAGGCCCTTTCGGTGGCCCCTTCATGTCTTGACTTTGCACCCGGTATGGCCAAAGCCTTCCTATACCCTAGAGCAGGGTATGTATCCAAGGTCCCAACCACTATACCTCAGCCAGTCATGCTTCAGGCCTTCTTTCCTCCTCCGTTCACAGAACCTGAACATCAGAAGCTTAATTGCATGTGCCCAGTTCATGCACTGGATGCCTATGTCCACAGAGCTGCCCTGTGGCGTAGGACAGACCAGTTGTTGATATGTTACGGTAAACCCAAGAGGGGTTTACTGGCCGCTAAGCAAACTTTGAGCAGATGGATCGTGGATGCTATCTGCTCCGCCTACGAGTCCTCTGGTCTCCCCGCACTGCTGGGAGCCAAGGCTCACTCTACCCGAGCTATGGCTGCTTCCAAAGCTCTTCTCTCTGGTGTCCATCTTCAGGACATCTGTAACGCAGTGGGATGGTCCATGCCCCTCACTTTCATTTGCTTCTATGAACTTGACCTCAGCACCAACCCTGGCACCTCGGTTCTTCTGCCCTAATCAGTGGCAGGGACTTGGAATCCTGGAGGCGTGGGCATCTCGTTCCCCAAAGCGTTGATGACGCAGCTCGACTTCCCAGAAGGGGAACGTCTCAGGTTACGAATGTAACCCTGGTTTCTCGAGGCTCGTTACCAGCTGCGTCTCGTTACCAGTCTTCCGGCATCCCTGCGAGCGCTCGCTTCATGCTTCGAAGCTGACGCCGTTGCCGGCGCACATGCTTTTATAGCTTCCTGGTTAGTGACGTCATCACGTTCGTGACGTCACGCCTCTTTCTATTGGACACTGCACACGTATTCAGAGCGTGGTCCGCCAATGGCTTTACCCAAAGCGTTGATGACGCAGCGTCTCATTCCCTCGGGGAACCAGGGTTACATACGTAACCTGAGATGATATTTATCATTATCAGTGCTATAGCATATGTGAACACATTTATAGCTTTGTTCTTTTAATCTTTCAGAAATCCTTTAAAAAGAACATAAAGTGGTTTTGAATATAATTCAACCAGTGAATCACAAATTAGTCAATTTGTTGTCAAGATTCACTCGCCTAGTCAGAATGCAATCCAAAACCCAATGCAAATAAGTGTTGTCTCAGTATTTCCATAGTTTGCATGAATGTAAACTACAGTATCTATATGGTCACGTCAACTGTACTATTACAGTGCAGTAATTAAGGTGGTTTAGATGTTGCTTACAGATGTTTCCATATCTAAATATTTGGGTTGTTTGAGGGCAATGAAGTGGCTCAGATAATGAGCTGAAGCATCCAACCTCCTTCACGCTCAAGCTATGGATGTGGTCTAATATGTAAATGAGCACCCTGTTTGGAACATGTTTTGTTTTGCATGTTTTTGTGATTTGCAAGTCTGATTTTTAAATGCAAACTGTATGAAATGCAGCAAATGAGCTTGTGTTTTTGTGAAGATAGTCAGGGGTTTGGTGGATGAATTTTAGTTTTTATTAACTATCTTTCAACTTTTGAAACATATTTATTTTTTAATAAACTACTTTGTGACTATCAATCTACAATGTTTCACTGACTAAATCAGATTTAAATATTTTTTACTTACATCATAGTTTGTTTTATTAAATATAATAGTCACATTCACAAAGAGTGTTTTCTGTGTCATCCAGCATTCAATTTGTAAAAAAAAGAAAAGAAAAGTATTTTAAGGGAGTTTGGGAATTAGAAAACAGAGAAAGTGAGGCAAATGTCACTAAGAGCAGTTACCATGACGATGCAACACCTGTAAATTTATTTTACAGGATGGAGGGATGTTTTTAGCTCATTGTGAGGGACTTTGGGTCTGTACTCTGGTGCAGTGTATTTTAAGACTGGTGGCTCTAAACAGGTTGCGGATTGCTGGATGTGTTTGATGAGCAGCAAAGAGGTAATAAAGCACAGCCAAGGGATATGGACCTGAAGACGACCACCCACCCCTGCAGCAGGGATTAGCAGTTATTTTATTGCTTTAAAACTCAATCAGATACCTTGAGTTATGTGTATTTGTGCTCTGAGATAATATAAATGTCCACTCAAGATGTAGATGTGTTTGCTTAATTCATCAGATTTGGAGAAATGAAGCATTCCATCACCTTTCTCACCAATGGATCCTTTGCAGTAAATGGGTGCCATCAGAATGAGAGTCCAAACTGCTGATAAAAACATCACAGTGAGGTGAAAAGCATTTGTATGAAACAAATCCATTAATAAACTTTCAAACTTGCTTTTATCTAAAATATAAGTACTCTATCCATACACTGCAAAAAAAAAAAAAAAAAAAAAAAATGCTTTTCGTACTTAGATTTTTTTGTCTTGTTTCCAGCCAAAATATCTAAACATTCTTAAAATCAAGAAGGATTTTCTAGATGAGTAAAAAATATTTTCTTATTTTCAGAAAAAACAAGTCAAAATTAAGTGAGTTTTTCGGTTAAGCAAAAAAAAAAAAAAAAAAAAAACTTATTTCAAACAGAAAACAAGATTATTTTTCTTACCCCATTGGCAGATTATTTTGCTTGTTTCAAGCAAAAACGCACTTAAGTTTGACTTATTTTTTTCTGAAAACAAGACTAATTTTTACTCATCTAGAAAATTTAAGATTTTTTATATATATATATTTTGGTTGGAAACAAGGCAAAAAGAAAAGCATTTTTTTTGCAGTGTACTATTGTTTTCACCAGTAAAAAAGCTGTGTCATCTGATTTAGGAGAGAAATATGCACAGATCAAGCACAATTTAGAAACAAAAACAGCCCAAAAGAGATATAAACAAATATGTTGTATTGCCAAAAGAGACTGTTCAAAAGTTAAAATGTTATATTGTTTCTTTCAAACACACAGGTTTTCTCTTTACAAGAAGTTAGCTGATGGACCAGAGTGGTGTGGATTATTATGATGTTTGGACCCTCATTCTGACAGCACCCATTTACTTTCAGTACATTACAAGCAATATCAACTACACTGTGTTTATTCAAAGACTTTACAACTAAATATTACAAAATAGTGTGCAATAAGCAGCAAGCTTGGATTTATTATGAAAACAGACGTTTATTGTTTTTCTTCTTCTTGAAAAATGTTTTTACAGCACCAAGTCTAGACATTATAGAAACAGATTGCAAGAATTTTAATGCCATAAAAAAAAAAAAAAAACTGCTATTATATTCAAATAGAAACAAGTGGAGCAGGTTGCATGAAAAGTCCAGATGGCATCACTTTTAAATAAATGCACATGTTTATCTCTGTTTTAATCTCATAAGTATGTAGAAATTTCATTTCTATTGAAGCAAATATTAATCATATTAGCAGCCATATGTTCATGACGGCTCATACTAGCATGCTGTGTTAGCAATTTAACTCACTGTTAATGTAGCTGACATAAACATAATGACCATCATAAAGACAGACTCACACAAAGAGTGGAGAGTTAAATACAGTGTCTATTTAGAAAATGAGAGAGCAATGAGTATTTTTCTTGAGTTCCATGCATAACATTGGTATTTTTTCCTTGTTCTGTGCCTTTTATGTGCCTCTTCACATCTGAATGCAAACAAGCAAAAGCTTTACTGTCAAGTCCAGTATTGTTTATAATGGCCCCATCTTTCATAACAGCCTCTTTGCAAAGCCTAAATGACGTACAAATCTGCAGTGAAGTATGCCACTCAAGTTGTTAAGGTTTTTCATGTAAAAACCCATTTTCATTTTTTACTTGAGGCAGTTTAAAATAAGAAATAAAATCACACTGTGAAAAAAATTGCAGCTGAGAGATATAAAGGCACAATTCTGAGAATTAAATCTATATAAAGCCACACTGTTAGAAACAAAGTGACATTGAGAGACATATGTCACATTTGGGAGATTTAAATTACAATCACCTTCTGTTTTAGTCTGAGGTGGAAACAGAGTTATATAATGGCCAAAAATTCACTTTTTATCAAACGTTTGTCTGGTGTTTAGAATCAAATCAGTTCTCCCACTTCCTATGACTTTGCTAAGCCGTGAATAAGCGAATGTCATCTGTCCTAAATCAGAAAGTCTTTGCAGCATTTTCTAATAAATAACTGAAAAAAAAACTTTTGAAAAGAGTACTTCTTACAGTATTAGTATACTTTGAAATGATATACTTATGTGCAAAGTAAAAATGAGAAACAACCAATGAGAACATGACACATTGAACAAAGGAACCAATAGCAGGATCACATGAGGGCAAAGGAACCACATGACTAGACAGGAACCATAACTAAACATCAAAATAAATGACGAGAAAACATGAACATAAAACAGACCTGGGCAGTGGAGCCATGGTGAACATGGGCAGACTATGGAACAATGGAGAACCAGGCCCATGGAGTAGTGGCAGATTGTAGAACAATGGAGGACCAGGCCCATGAAGTAGTGGCAGACTATAGAACAATGGAGGACCAGGCCCATGAAGTAGTGGCAGACTGTAGAACAATGGAGGACCTGGGCCATGGAGCAGTGGCAGACTGTGGAACAGTGGAGGACCAGGCCATTGAAGTAGTGGCAGACTGTGGAACAACCTGGGCCATGGAGCAGTGGCAGACTGTGGAACAGTGGAGGACCTGGGCCATGGAGCAGTGGCAGACCGTGCAACAGTGGAAAAGGAGACCACCAGGTCAGATCCAGAGGAGCACAGAGCCATGGCGTAACCTTTAGAGCAGGAAGCTAAGGCAGAGACGACGGCCACCTCAGGTAAGAAGGCCATGGCGAAACAGAGACGTTGACAGACCACTTGACCAAGACATAACAGGCAGAGAGTTTATGTGCAGCCTCCATGGTCGCAACATGCGGGCATTGTTCATAAACAGCCTCTTTGGTCGAGACAGGGCAGACAGTGAGTTCATGAATGGCCTCCATGGCCGTGACAGGCCAGACTGTAAGTTTAAAAGTGGGTGTCACCACCTCGGGAGGTTCTGCAGTGGACGCCTCCTCCTCTGGAGGCACTGGAGCGGATTCATGAACAGGAGAGGTCTTTGGTGCCACACGCACACCCACACACAAGCTTGTGGTGACAATAAATGGGTTAATCACGCATAAGTCTCTAACCGGAAGCTTCGTAGTTGGTTTTTTTATCAACTGGCAAAGTCACTTAAAGAAGAGCCACCAGCAGCTACTCATTTGTACAGCTGGACTTGAGGCTGTGAGGCTTGAGAGCGAGAGGCCAGTAAGGGCCAGCCGCTCACACTGACATTAGAGGTGGGTCCATCACACTGGCAATCAGTCTCGTCAGTCCTGGTCCAAGCTCCGCATCCGCAGGGTACTATAACCCCCAACTACACAGACATTTCTGAAGCGTTTTAATGAGCAACAGAAACACTTTTTATATACTGCTTAATACAGTGCCATCTGTTCAAGAATAAAGTTCAACATAAACATATACTATTTAAATAGGCCTAATAATAAAGTAGTGGTATATATGCTTTTATCAGTGTTTTATGATAAACGTAACTCAATATAACATTGTGACTACAGTAAAAAAGCTGATTTGTTGCCATTTTTGGAATTGAGGATGTTAGAATAAACCCGAAACACAGGTGATGGCTGTTCAATTCAATTCAGTTCAAGTTTATTTATTATATAGCGCTTTTCACAATACAAATTGTTGCAAAGCAGCTGTACAAAAAATGTCATGTGGTGAATCTGACAAAATTTCTAAACGGCATGCACTGCTTCAAGTCAGAATTTGATCGATCTACGCAGCGCTGCGTTAAGTCTATAAATGGTATTCTTCTTACTAATCATGATAAAATTGCTAATTCTTTTAATGAGTATTTTATTGCATCTGTACAATAATTATCCTCTAGATTTACTATTCCTCTGTCTCTCACATCAGTACCAACATTATCTCAGCAATTCTCTTTTTCTGAAATCGTACAAAATGATATAACTAATATTTTGTGTTCTCTGAATGCTTTTCATGCTTGTGATATAAATAATTTAAACATGACTTTTCTTAAAACTCATGCCAGTACTCTTATACCACTATTTCATCATTTAGTTAATCTGTGTATTAGACAATCAGTATTTCCTGCCATGTGGAAAACGGCCCAGATCACCCCGATGTTTAAATCTGATGATCCAATTCATATTTCCAACTACCAATTGCAATTCTCCCAACCATTTCCAAGTTGCTTGAAAAAATATTATATAATCAACTAATTAACCACCTTGAAAATAATAGCCTGCTCAGTGATTGCCAGCATGGCTTTCGACCCTTGCGGTCAACTATGTCGGCTTTGCTGCTTCTCACTGAGCAAATACGTACATCTCTAAACAAGGGTCAGATTACTGGAGTTGTATACATAGATTTTCAGAAAGCTTTTGATACAGTCAATCATCAAATTCTGTTAAACAAACTTATTTCTTTTCATTTGTCATCTTCCGCAATAGATATGTTTACATCGTATTTAAGTGACAGATCTCAGATTGTAAGAATCGGCACAGTAACATCACAGCCACGAGTGTGTTCTATGGGAGTTCCACAGGGCAGTATTTTAGGTCCTTTACTTTTCCTTATGTATATTAATGATCTTCCTTGTGCTCTGAATTTTTCTAGTTCTTTGCTATATGCTGATGACACTGTTATTTTTCTTTCTGGTTCTAATATCGACACAATTAATTACAAACTTAACACAGATCTGCAGCATTTACATAACTGGTTGCAAGATAATCATTTAACACTTAATGTCAAGAAAACACAATGCATGTATTTTTATTCATCTAGGAGACAGTTATCCATATCCAATTCTATTACTTTTTCTAATCAAACGCTTTCAATTGTATCAGCATATAAGTATTTGGGAGTCTATCTTGACTCACATCTTACTTATCATGAACATGTTCAAACTCTAACCAGAAAGTTAAACCAAAAGTTATATGTTTATAGTAAAATTAGACCATATTTGTTGCTTTCTGTTTCAAAAACCTATCTTCATGCCATTGTTCTGTCCACTTTGTCCTATTGTTTACCTGTTTGGTCACTAACAACAAATGAGATTATTGAACCAGTAATAAGACTTTATAATAGAGCTCATAAGATCCATGTCAGGCTTCCAGGCTGGACTCACCACTGTACTGCACTATCTTTGTGTAATGCCTTGACATTTCAGAACTATAAAATAAGCCATGGGATAAACTTGTTTTATCAATTTTTAAATGGACATACTGTAACTGCTCTAACCGAACTGGTTCCGAAACTTAGCTCAAGGTCTGAGCGCACTACGAGATCTTTTACAAATGGACTTTTGCCTTTACCGGCTTACAGGAACTGTTATGGGCAGAGATCTTTTTTTCATGTGTTCACTAAAACCTGGAATGAGATTCCACAGCACATCAGAACTATCACATCAAGAAGACTTTTTAAAATAACATTTGCTCGCCATTTAATGGACAGGTATATCTATATCTGTGACCACTGAGACGGCTCTATAGCCCCTTGTTGCCCTATATCTTGGTTTGTGTGTTTGTTGTTGTCTTTAGCTGTCTAGTGTGTGAGCTTTGTTGTGCATGTGGTTTGTATGTTCTGCAGAGCAGGAACCTGCTGAAAATCAGTTTTATACTGAGCCAGGCCCGATTGTCCTTAATCTTTTCCTGTTTTAAAAATATAAATAAATAAATAAATAAATAAATAAATAAGTCGAACACACCTAATGGCAACATGAGGGTCACATAACCAACCAATAAGGAACAAGACACATGACTAAAAAAAACAATGAGAACATGACACATTGAACAAAGGAACCAATAGCAGGATCACATGAGGGCAAGGAAACCACGACTAAATATCAAAATAAAAGACAAGAAAACATAACAAGAAACAAAACCCACATTACAAAAGTGCACTTTTTAAGTATGGTACGAACGGCCATTAAAGTATACTCTCTTTAAATGGCTTTTTATTTTATTTAATATATTATCTGCAGTATAATATGTTCTCTTCCGGGAACTCTACACTGCGTCCTGAGACACTTTGGGGAACGCCATTGGCGGGCCGCACTCTGAGTCATGTCCAACGTCCAATGAGAAACGGGAGTGACGTCACAGGCGCGGTGACGTCATCGACCAGGAAGTATATAAGCACGTGCGTTTGAAGCTGGCGTCAGCTTTTGTCATTCAGCGAGAGCGCTCTGTGTTATTGTCTGTCTGTTCTGCATTTTGCTGTTTTTTAGTGCCAGTTTGCACTACTTTTATTTGAGCAAAATGCCAGGGGGAAAACGTTCTTTTAAGAACGCACGTTCTAAGGCGGTTCAGCAGCCACATAGAAAGTGTGTCCCTCCCTGCCAACGTTTCATTGTTGGTGGGGATACACACGATCTATGTGTAGTCTGCTTGGGAGCGGAGCATGCTAGGTCAGCCCTTGAGGGGGTTGGCTGCCCGCAGTGCGAGCGAATGCCGCTGCGGTTGCTCCGTTCCCGGAAAGCCCTCTTTGAGGAGGGGGCTTTCACTAGCGTTCCCCGTGGGTCTGGCCCCGCTTCCGCTGAGGCGGAGCGGCAGCTGCACTCATGGGGTTCGCAGGTAGATCTGCTGGAGGGAGTTGAGACGGGTGATCCCCTATCTCTCTCCTCACCCAGCGGATCGTATGACCTCCTCTTGGATGAGGAAGCCCGCACTGCGGTTCCTTCCCTCCAAGAGGAGGAGTCAGCGCTCCTTCTGTCTTCCTCCGAGGAGGTTGATGTTGAGAGCGTTGACACCCCACTACCGCCCCCCCATTCACCCCAATACGAGGAGCTAGTGGAGGTGCTGACTAGCGCGGTGGCCAAGCTTAACATCAGTTGGCCACCAGCACAAGATCATGAACCGCAGGGGAGCAGGCTCGATGAGCGCTTCCTGCGGGCAAAGCCAGCACCTCCCAAACGGAGCCTTCCTTTTTTCCCCGATCTCCACAAAGAGATCAGGAGATCGTGGGAAAAACCGTATTCCTCGCGTCTCTTCTCCCCCGCCTCTGATTACTACGGTAATGTGGGGGGGATGGAGGAATACGGTTACAGGGCGATGCCCCAGGTCGAGCAGACACTAGCGAGCTATCTGTCTCCCGGCCTGGCATCGTCCCTGAAGGCTCCGTCCTTACCCACCAGGCCACTAAAGATCACGTCTGGTCTGATGGGTAAGGCATATGCGGCAGCAGGTCAGGCTGGTGGTTGCCTACACACCATGTCTGTGCTCCAGGCATACCAGGCCGACCTGCTGAAGGAGTTTAGTGACGGTGAGGAAGTGAGCGTCACAGAGATGCGCAGGACCGCAGACCTGGCGCTCCGCGCCACCAAGGAGACCGCCCGTGCCATTGGGCGGTCTATGGCAGCCTTGGTGGCCGCGGAGAGGCATCTCTGGTTGACCCTGTCCGACATGAAGGAGAAGGACAGGGTCACGCTCCTGGACGCCCCCCTGCAGCCCTTTGGCCTCTTTGGTGACTCTGTGGACACTGTTGTCAGCAGACACCAGGAGGCCCGCAGGCAGGCAGCGGCGTTCCAGCGGTTTCTTCCTCGCCGCACTTACTCCTCTGGGGCTGCTGGACGGGAGCAGCCCCAGCCGCAAGCTAGCTCCTCGCACCGGGATGCACAGAAAAGGAGTGTTGCTACCCGCACCCCTCCGGCTAAGCCTAGAGGGCGGGCTCAGCAACACTCCAAGCCGGGGTCCTCTAAGACTAGGCCGGACCTGAGGGTCGTCCTACAGTCTAAGAGGGCCTCGGCTAAACGGCCCTGATGGTCGTGGCCCAGGGCCAATGAGGGCAGCCCCTCTCGAAGACTTAGGTGCTTCACCGCCTCTGAGGAGTACGGTGACCACCTCTCTTCGGGGCCCTCAGGAGATTCGTCAGCTAACCCTGCCGGTGTTACAGGGCGCGGCAGTCTCCCGCGAACATCATTCTCTGGTCCTTCCGCCCGGAAACGTAGCGGAACCAGAGAGTTCGCCACCCCCACGGGGGTCTCTAGAGCGCTCACTTCAGGTGCATCCTGCCAGTTCGCTGCTACAGGTCACCAAGTTAGCTCCTCTAATAAATCCAGAGACCAGTCTCGAGAGGCTGGTTCCCTTAGTAGAATTTCTGGCAGCGTGGAAACTACTGCCAAATATTTCTATGTGGGTCCTGCGTACTGTAGAGAAAGGTTATTGCATTCAATTCGGCGCCAAGCCGCCGCCTTTCAGCGGGGTATTTCCTACTCTGGTAGGCCCCGAGCAGGCTCTGGTATTGGAACAGGAAGTGAATACTCTCCTGAGGAAGGAGGCCATCGAGGTGGTCCCTCCTCAACACAGAGAATCCGGGTTCTACAGCCGGTACTTCATTGTTCCCAAGAAGGATGGGGGCCTGCGGCCCATTTTAGATCTCAGACAGCTAAACCTCTCAGTAAGAAAACTGAAGTTCAAAATGTTGACTGTCAGACAGGTCGTGTCTCAAATCAGGTCCGAGGACTGGTTTGTCACGATAGATCTGAAAGACGCATACTTTCACGTCTCCATCCTTCCTCAACACCGGAAGTTTCTCAGGTTCGCTTTCAGGGGCAAAGCTTACCAATACAGAGTTCTTCCGTTCGGCCTAGCGCTCTCTCCCCGAACTTTCACGAAGTGTGTGGATGCTGCTCTGGCTCCTCTGCGACTCCAGGGCATCCGCATACTCAACTACATAGACGACTGGCTCATCCTAGCCAGCTCAGAACAGTTAGCGGCTCAACATCGAGATGTTGTTCTTGCTCACATGAAAAAGCTGGGGTTGAGACTCAACGCCAAGAAAAGTGTGCTGTCTCCATTACAGAGAACCACTTATCTAGGTGTAATCTGGGATTCGACCACGATGCAGGCACGATTGTCACCTGCTCGGATCGAGTCGATCCTTACTGCAGCAAATGCGGTCAAGCTAGGCCTGCTACTCACTGTCAAACAGTTCCAAGTACTGTTAGGTCTTATGGCAGCTGCATCCAACGTGATACCTCTTGGACTGCTGCACATGAGACCACTGCAGTGGTGGCTCAAAACCAAAGGGTTTTCCCCGAGGGGGAACCCATTCCGCAAGATCAAGGTCACGCGGCGCTGCCTACGTGCCTTAGTCATGTGGAAAAAGCCCTGGTTCCTATTACAAGGTCCAGCGCTGGGAGCTTCTTGTCGCCGCGTCACGCTAGCGACAGATGCATCCCTCACCGGGTGGGGAGCGGTCATGAGTGGCCGCTCCGCCCAAGGCCTATGGAACGACCGGCATCACTCTTGGCACATAAATTGCCTAGAAATGTTGGCAGTGTTCCTGGCTCTGAAGCATTTCCTTCCAGACCTGAGAAACCGTCACGTGCTGGTCCGCACAGACAACACGGCGGTGGTCTACTATATAAACCACCAGGGAGGTCTGCGTTCACGCCCCTTATACAAGCTGGCGTGCCAGATCATCCTGTGGTCACAAGGGAAGCTTCTTTCATTGAGAGCAGTTCACATTCCTGGACGTCTCAATGTGGGAGCAGACGTCCTGTCGAGGCAGGGGCTGAGGCCCGGGGAATGGATGCTTCACCCTCAGGTGGTGAAGCAGATATGGAGAGTCTTTGGTCAAGCCCAGGTGGACCTCTTTGCGACTCAGGAGACATCGCAATGTCCCCTTTGGTACTCTCTAGTTCCTCCAGCTCCTCTCGGACTGGATGCCATGGTACAGACGTGGCCGAGGCTTCGTCTGTACGCTTTTCCCCCGATCGCTCTGCTCCCGGGAGTTCTGGAAAGAGTGCGCCGGTACGGAGTACGGCTGCTGCTAGTAGCCCCGTACTGGCCGGCCCGAGTATGGTTCTCGGATATAATCGCCCTCCTCGACGGCTCTCCATGGGAGATTCCTGTCAGGAGCGACCTTCTTTCTCAGGCTGGGGGCGCAATATGCCACCCCCACCCAGAGAAGTGGAAGTTATGGGTGTGGCCCCTGAGGGGGCACAACTCATAGAAGCTGGTCTCTCAACCGAGGTTGTTGAGACCATCCTTCAATCCAGAGCTCCCTCTACGAGGAAACTTTATGGCCTAAAGTGGAACCTGTTTGCGTCATGGTGTCATGAACGCCGCTTAGACCCAGTCCACTGCCCGGTTGGTACAGTGCTGGAGTTCCTGCAAACTCGTTTGTCCGCTGGGTTAGCTCACTCCACCTTGAAGGTGTACGTGGCGGCTATATCGGCTTACCACGCCCTTCATGGCGGCCTTTCAGTGGGCAAGAACCCCCTGGTCTCACGTTTCCTCCGCGGTGCACTCAGGCTGAGGCCTCGTGCAAGACCGAAAGTTCCTACATGGGACTTAGCTGTGGTGTTGGAGGCGCTGTGTAAACCTCCCTTCGAGCCTCTAGAGGAGGCCTCCGATCGGATGCTTACCCTAAAGACAGCATTGCTGCTGGCGCTAACGTCTCTCAAGAGAGTCGGGGACCTGCAGGCCCTTTCAGTGGCCCCTTCTTACATTGACTTTGCCCCAGGGTTGGCCAAAGCATTCCTTTACCCA
The DNA here is from genome assembly GCF_049309525.1 of Garra rufa. NCBI lineage: Eukaryota > Metazoa > Chordata > Actinopteri > Cypriniformes > Cyprinidae > Garra > Garra rufa. Next base: position 6,381,592 of record NC_133371.1, on the reverse strand, counting down.
CGAGCTGGGTACGTACCTAAGGTCCCATCAGCGACACCACAGCCAATAACGCTTCAAGCGTTTTACCCTCCTCCATTCGTGGAGCACGACCAGAGGAAGTATAACTTAATGTGTCCAGTAAGAGCACTAGACACTTATGTCCACAGAGCTGCCCTGTGGCGTAAATCAGAGCAACTTTTGGTCTGTTACGGCCCCCCTAAGAGGGGGTGCCCGGCTACCAAGCCTACTATCAGTAAGTGGATCATTGATGCCATCTCTACTGCCTACGAGTCCTCTGGTCTCCCATCCCCGTTGGGAGTCAAGGCTCACTCAACTAGAGGCATTGCAGCCTCTAAAGCTCTGATGGCAGGTGTCCCGATCCAGGACATCTGCAGTGCGGCGGGTTGGTCCTCACCTCTAACGTTCGTCAGGTTCTACGAACTAGACCTCAGAGTCACTCCTGGCTCAGTCGTCCTTCAGCCCTAGCATTGCTAGGCCTAGAGGTGCTTAGGCGCTTTCCTCTACGGAGGAAAAGGATTTCTACCCTCTCGACCTGGCAGTCCTCCAGGCGAGAGGTGTGATATCCGGCCTCGCGTGCCCGAGGGCCGAGGCCTGTGTTCCTCTTGTCTGGTGGTTGATCACAGACAGAGATGTTTTCTAGTGTCCTGGCGGTCCACCAGGCACTTCTTGTGTCCCTCTTGTTCTGGCCGTAGCGCAGACAAAGGTCTACCACTTCTCCTCGTGTGCCCGAGGGCCGAGGAGCCTTTTCTCCCCCTGCACTGGTCTTGTGACAGGCAGCGGTTGAGAACCCTAGCCTCGTGTGCCTGAGGGCCGAGGCTCATTTATCCCTCTTGTCTGGTGGTTGATCACAGACAGAGATGTATTCCAGTGTCCTGGCACGTTCACCAGGCACTTCTTGTGTCCCTCTTGTTCTGGCCGTGGCGCAGACAAAGGACTACCATTTCTCCTCGTGTGCCCAAGGGCCGAGGAGCCTTTTCTCCCCCTGCACTGGTCTTGTGACAGGCAGCGGTTGAGAACCCTAGCCTCGTGTGCCTGAGGGCCGAGGCTCATTTATCCCTCTTGTCTGGTGGTGGATCACAGACAGAGATGTATTCCAGTGTCCTGGCACGTTCACCAGGCACTTCTTGTGTCCCTCTTGTTCTGGCCGTAGCGCAGACAAAGGACTACCATTTCTCCTCGTGTGCCTGAGGGCCGAGGCTCATTTATCCCTCTTGTCTGGTGGTTGATCACAGACAGAGATGCATTATCACTCGCGTCCTGGCAAGATCACCAGGCGGAGTTTTCCATAGTGTCTCATCAGGTAAGTATTCCAGACACTGGATTATGCTAACCTCGTGTGCCCGAGGGCCGAGGTACATTCTCTCCCTCTTGTCTGGTGGGCTCCACAGACAGAGATGTATTATCACTCATGTCCTGGCAAGTTTCCCAGGCTGAAGTGTACCAAGACACAACTTTTCCACTCTTGGTCTAGCAGACAAAAACTGCGCAGGGCCTTGGAAATTATGGGGGCGTTGATACCTCGTTCCCCAAAGTGTCTCAGGACGCAGTGTAGAGTTCCCGGAAGGGAACGTCTCAGGTTACGTATGTAACCCTGGTTCCCTGAGGGAACGAGACACTGCGTCTCGGACCATAATTCCCGCATCCCTGCTGCGCTCGCTTCATTCCTATAAGCCGACGCCAGCTTCAAACGCACGTGCTTATATACTTCCTGGTCGATGACGTCACCGCGCCTGTGACGTCACTCCCGTTTCTCATTGGACGTTGGACATGACTCAGAGTGCGGCCCGCCAATGGCGTTCCCCAAAGTGTCTCAGGACGCAGTGTCTCGTTCCCTCAGGGAACCAGGGTTACATACGTAACCTGAGACGTTTTCTTTTTCCTTTTTTAAACTATACCTTTAGGATTTGAACTACAAGTGCACATTAATTACAATTAATTTCACTTTTTTTTCACAAGGGTGCCCCTTTTGGACTGGGAAGGATGCTCTGGAGGTCAGTATGTTTTCATAGCACAAAAGACTTTTATCACAAAAGATCAAGGAACAAAAAAAGATTGATGAATAAGAAGAACTGACAGAAGAATTTCACAGCTACAACTGCAGCTGACAGAGAGAGAAGGCATTACCACAAAGACAGACAATGTGACCTGTGATCTGTGTGTGGGTGGACTGAAACTCTTTTTTCATTCACACTCTGATATCTCTCTCTGTCCAAAGTCCATTGTCTATCATCTCTTCCACTGATGTGAAGAGCATTGGTTTTGTGTGAGTTTATCACTGGCCAAATGAGCAGAGATGTGTCTCTGTGCTTTCATCCTCTCAGATAGATGCTCCATAATAATTCTGCCACATTTACTTTACATGCATATATGTCTTTCTGCATTTTTTTTCTGCAGAGCACAAAAGGTGAAATTCTGAAGACTACAGTATGCTGGTTATCCTTTGCCATGCAGTCGAACTGAATGGGGACTGATAAACTCAAACTTAAAAAAAATAAGGGTATCATAATTGTGGTCTATATGACTTGTATGCTATGCAAGTCTTATGAGGCCATATGATATGATAAGTCTGAAACTTAAAGAAAAAGCTCACCCAAAATTTAAAATTTGTTTGGATTTGCTTGATTTGTTATAAACACATAACTTTTCATTTTACAAGATGTTAATTGATAAGCTGGAGTGGTGTTACATGAACTGCTTCATGAACAAGGTCTCTGTGCTCTATTTGAGCATGTAGACGTCAGTCCAGATGTGAGCAATTATTCCCATCACAATAATCGTTTTAAATACAAAGGCTGCACCTGAAAGCTATGGTAGCTGTCTCAATGCCTTCTTGCCAAGTCATTCAACAACTGCACAGACAGAGCTTTTGTATGAAGGTGTCGCTACGAAAACTGATTTCAGACATACATCCAAGGCACCACAATGTAATGAACAAAACCAGAATGGATTTAGTGATGCCAAAGGAAATCTTTAATGAATACAATAATAGAAATTAAATCATATGTTTAAAAAAAGTGACTTCTAAACTGTTTGGCGACTTCTATTCTAACCACCGACTGCAAAATAATTGTAGGATATCAGTACCCTTAGGAAAATAAGTTTGTTCAAATGTGCTATTAGTATACTTCTTTTGAACTATAAAATAGGAAATTATATTTTCAGTATACTTTTTATTTAATTCTCAGAAATGTGTTTTATATACTTCTCAGAAGTATACTTAATAATGACATTTAAGTATACTTGACTTATTTATAGTCTAAGTATATTTGAGCTATCCTTGTCCTCTGAGAATCTGTGTTTTCATTGTTATACGCTAGGGGTGCTATTACACATCTTCTGTACAGAATTTCCAAAACACAAGTGAAGAAGAAACCGAAACAACAGATGCTTCCACATGTAATCTAACACAATCGTCAGACATAAAAGCATCAAAACCATAGATATGGAAAATGTGTAACGTTATGGAATAAAATGTCGACCCATGAAGAGGATATTCATATAACAAAATATATACAAATTAATACCTGAATAGGGACATAGTAGTATACTTAAAGTATGATGTAAAGTTCACTTAAAGAAAACGTATGTGTATACTTGCAGTATAAAATGACTAAACTAGTAGTTTACTGAGACTATACTTCAAAGTGTACTAAAAATGCATAAAATGCATTTAATTAGTGAACTATCAGTATACCTTTAAGTTCACTTTTAGTATTCTTGCAGTACAAACTGAAAACATACAGGGATGTAAACTAGATGTAAACTAGTTGTATACTCAACGTTTACTACTGGTATACTTAAAAGTATACATTTATATACTAGAAAGAGGGCCAATTTAGCCCCAAGGAGTATTGAAATAGTACACTTAAAAGTATACTACTAGTAAACTTATATTTGTATACATACTACATAAAGTATACTTAAAATATACTTGAGCTTTACTTATGTGTACTCAATAAAATAAACCTGAAGTATACTTCTTTTTTGGTAAGGGTAGCAGAAAAGAACACATTGTCTTTAAAAACTGACCAGAAGGGAAAATTGTGTTTGGGCATGACTTGATGCTTTTCTACTTCTTAATAGTTTTCTAGCATTTGGATGCAGCCAAACTTAAATAAGACACAAGTTAAGATCTAGTGAGATATAGTATGTGTTTGTATGGTTCAGACATGCTGTCTACAAAATGATAGTAATACTGAGATGTATTTATTTATTCATTTTGCATAAAAAGTGTTGTGTTTAGGGGTAGGGGATAGAATATACAGCTTGCACAGCACATTTGTGTGTGAAAGTTTGCAAACAACATTGTGGAAAGTTTTTCAAACAACTTTTCTGAACTGTCTAATGTAATATACACACATGCCAAAAATAGGCATGTCAGAGACCACATAATGAAGTGGTCGGTTGTGTAAATGTATATTTGAGTCAGGATTTTGTGCTGGCATATGTAACCTGTAACCACAATAAACAATAAACAACAAAAAAAGACAATATATGCAGAAGGAAATTGTGTACCACAACAGATATACCTATATAGATGTGGATAAATATTTTCATGAATCTAGATGAGTTTTTACAATGAGGATTCTGCAGCTTTACCTACATTCTGTCTTTCAGAGTTACAAAGGCTCATGTACAGGGGCCAAACCGAAACTAACTTTTATAACTCTCTCTCTCTCTATCTCTGGGGCTTTGGCATTCATTTACACATCTGCAGGGTGAACAGTTGACGTCTGATAGCTCTCTTACACTGGTTTATCTCTCTTCACAGTGTAATGTCAAGAATGTTCCAACAGCTCAGACACATTGAGTATTGCCTTTTTTAATG
>NC_133371.1:6306054-6376264 GCF_049309525.1 Garra rufa | reverse complement strand
CTAAATATGTACTGTAAAAGTAATATATATTCATGTAAAAGAAAAAAAGAGAAAAGAGCAGTTTTGGCATAAACCCAGGATAAGGATAAACACACAACCCAAAAACACAGATGATCTAAACAAACTGAAGAACAAGAACTTTTGCCTTGAGCCCCAAAGCTATACTTTTTCCCCTCTAGAATACTCTCTGTTGCATGCAAAAATTGAATCCATGACATTGACATTGCTATCAGATGAACATCTGAAAATAAATGCATGCTTAAAGACATTAAACACATTCAGGTAGATCAGAGGTTTCTATGATTATGTTGTGATGAACAAGAATCCCACCCAGATGTCTGCACACTGATCTTCCTTTCTCAGTGTTTAGAGAGTGAAAACTCTTAATATCTCAGCCTTCAGCAGTCAGAGGTTCAGTTGACACAGCAGAAGTTTGCTCATTCTCTAGGGTTGAGCTCTCAAAGGATTGAGCTTTGGCTGACCTGCATGTACAAAGGCTGCAAAGCAGAGCTTTATTCTGCTTCCAGACAGGCTGAATCAAATCTGAAGAGACATTTAACATCGCAGTTTGTCAGAGTTCTACCACAGCCAGATCCACAAGCCACGCCCCCTGAAGACACACACACACACACACACACACACACACACACACACACACACACACACACACACACACACACACACACACATACACATTCACAGTCACCTGACTTCTGATTACACACCTGATTCCACTTACCTCACCCCTATATAAACCTGGACTTTTTCATTCAGTGTCTGATCTACAGATCACATCCCCTGCGATCGCGTTCTCTCCATGACTGTTTTGGATATAAGAATATTCACCTCAAAACCTGCTGCAATATACTTACCATTCTGTCAATAAACTCACCTTTTATGTTTTATACTTACCTCCGTCTCTGCCTCCTTGTATGCTGTGACACAGTTCTTTACTCAGGACACTTTCACACCAGAGCTGTTGGTGTGGAGGCCATTTGGCATCAGAATTTGGTTAAAATTAATCCATCCAACCATTTTCCAAACCACTTGTCCACAGTATATTCCATTAAAATATATTTTCTGACTTTGCCACATTTAGCATCATCAATGTTTATACATGCTTTTTAAGCCAAGAAAATCATACAAATCAAAATGTATAAAACCAACATGAAATCAAAACTAACTATACATTTCTGGACATACTGTGTATTCATTGTACATTGTTTCAAAGAAATAAAGCTATCTTTCATCAAAATTTATTAACTTGTTCGTTTGACTTTTTGGCTGAAATCCTCCACTTAAAATCTGTCTCTTTTCCCACCTTTCACAACCCAATAATTCTCAATGTATCAAATGAAGCCCATCCTACTTTTTTCTTGTTAAAAAGCCTTTTATGTAAGTATGTACGTATGTGGTGTCTAATTGTCAATATGTGAATGTCAGAGAGATCTTGTGCTATGCTAATGCTTAGTACTAAACACAATAGCTGTTTCCATTGCCCTTTAAATTTGCGCAAATTGAAAATACAACAAATGAAAACATGTCAATTGCGCAAAAACTCCTATATACCGTGAAGAAGTTTTTACGCCCGCATGAGGTGGTATTTCAGGCAATTCAAAAAAGGAAAATTTCACAAAACAGCAATTTTTATTTTATTTATTTATTTATTGCATTTACAGGTCACATTCGATTAAATATAGCTAAACCCCCACAAAAATCCATTGCCATGACTTATTGTGAGAGGAAAAAATAACATTTCAGTCACATAACATCGGTTAATGAAAATGACGCAAAACTTTTTCATCAACATTTATAAAATAGCGCCAAAGTTTTGTGCAAATCTGTAATGGAAAGCTATTGACTCTCCTGTGAGTGTCTACCATGTGTCTGATCGATCCGCATGAGGGACAAATCCACCTCATCAGAGACTTCTTGGCTAACCTCAGCTCTACCTGCCCAATGAGCTGACCTGAGCCCAGATCAATACTGCTGTGACCTTGAAACCAAATCCCCAAGGTCACATTGAGAGAAATTGATAGTGAAATCCTTAAGGGTGTCAGTGCTAACAGGCCTGGATTAGCACTTGTGGTGCTGTCATTCTAACCACTAGCACATGCAAACAGGGCATACGTCGTCCAACTGAATATGCAAGCGAGTCACATGCAGGATCAATAGCTTTAAGCGATCTGTATTGCATTCTAACCACTTTATAAGTTATTTGTGGATTCAGCATCTTGACTACAAATAGCCAATGATACTGTTCAGTTAAAGTCCCTAGATCCTGAGGGATGACTAATTGGCAGTTGCTCAGCTGACAGTTTTTGAGTCATTCACTTGAGATCTAAAAATAAATCTAATTAATACAGTAAACATATTTGTAATTTATACTTGGGGGTGGGGGGTTGGGGATATAACACCTATTCCTATATTTAAAGAAGTTATATATATCCATAAATCACAGGGACTATCAAGAAAAAAAAAAGTGAATTAAATTTAGATATATGAATAGTCAGATTGTTCCAACAACATTTCACTCACATAACCCTGTCTGCTTTCTAGCTAATTAAACATGCCCTCATTTTTAGAAAACAGCTGAATCAGAGAGAGGTTGAGAGAAGTAATTGCCATGCGGTGTGTTGTAAGATACATTTTCCGAAAGAGGTGCGAATACATGTGGAGAACTAAGTTTGATTCTTACCCAATCAAAACTCCCACACTTCACAGGAAGACTGTGAAACAGACGTACAGTACAAAGTATTTTTTTATGAAACAGATTTTATAACATATGTTCAATGTATAAAACAATGGAAGAGTTACATTTTCTTTCCTGCAAGTCGCACAACTTTTCATGAGTGATTACTGCATGTCGCATAGGAATTGATGGATGCTGCATTAAAAACTGCAAATGTGCAGTAGTTCAGCCAGAACTTGACATTCTGTCATTTATTCAATTTGATCTAACTTTCTTTCTTCTGTAGAAGACAAACAGAGATCATTTATAGGATCAATTCAATACACTGGCAGTACATGTTGACCAACAACCAAATAATTTAAACAATTTGTATAAGAAGGAAAGGGGGACTGAGTGCATAGGGCCCAGACGCTAAGAGGGTCTCTCAGGGGTTTTGTTTTTGAAATAAATAAATAAAACATACTTTGTTTTAAGTTATTTATCTATTAGAAAACTGGGTAACACTTTAGAATAGGTAACACTTATTCACTATTAACTACGACTTTTCCCTCAATACATTCCTAATTTGCTGCTTATTAATAGTTAGTAAGGTAGTTGTTAGGCTTAGGTATTGGGTAGGATTAGAGATGAAGAATAAGGTCATGTAGAATAAGGCATTCATATGTGCTTAATTAGTACTAATAAATGGCCAATATTCTAGTAATATGCATGTTAATAAGTCATTGTTAATAGTGAATAATTGTTACCTATTCTAAAGTCTTACCAAAAATGGTTTATTTTTATTTAATGATGAGTTGTGCTATTTTTGCACATAGCAGCACCAAGCATCCTTTTTTTTTTTTAATTAATACATTGCATGCTCATTAGAAGTTGACTCATGAAAGTTGGCACATTAAACTAGGATAGAAAAAAAAAAACAAAAAAAAAAAAACATTGAATTTATTTGTTTGTCAGATCTCATCCAGAATAAACAAAATCAAATCACACAGCTCAAATGGTGTGTCCTATAAACAATTTTGAAAGTAATCTAATTATTAAGGAACTTGGAAAATTACATCCCAAAACATAATTCATCAATAAAACAGCTCAGGATAAATGCAAGGGGAAAGGCAGACTCGACATATTTGGTAGACAGATCCTGAGGGCGCCTGAGCGGCTGCATCTGGAATGGACCTCTCATTCTACAACATAGCATATGGACAGGCTCTGCAATTTTCCTGTCACTTTAAGAGCAGGTAAGTAATAGGTAATTGGGCGCCCATTCATACCGCCTGCCCCCTCCTCGGCTAAACTGTGGGATTGTAAAGACCAGTGGAAAATAAAGTCAGGTTAAATATAGTACACTAAAATGCTCAAAGTGACTCATGGATAATCAGCCGACGCAAACCTGCAGTAATTGCTTTCTGGGAGAGTCATTCGGCAGGCAAAATCTATTTAGGAACCAGATATGTCTTTTTTACAGGAAACAAGGAAAACATGCCGCTACACAGTACAGATATTAGCTGACTGCCTCTGTAGCGGTGGCTGGAGAACGGAGCCTTTATCTAATTGTGCTGCTTTAACACACACATTAATCTAGTGTGTCAGAGGGGGTACGCTCAAACTGCACTAATAGAAAAGGGAATAACCACATTTATTTCGGTAATAAGCCATTAGCGTCCTGTGTCCAGGCCAGGGAGGGGAGTGAGCTAATGGGTTTGTCTGCTTGCTGACTGTCATGTTGTTTATCAGAGCAGGGTTAGAGTTTGCTCACTACTACAACTTTACGTAACACATAATGCACTGCCGTTTGAGGGATAATCTGTGGAATTCTGCAGAACAGATATAAACACGGTTAAAGGCGTAAACGTGTTAAATGGAGCTGAGATGAGTACACTGTAATTGGGTAAATTAATATAGTCAACATGAAATTAAAATTTATCCTGTTTTTATTTTTCAATCCCAAAATCAGTGTGTGTGTGTGTGTGTGTGTATATATATATATATATTAGGGGTGGGCATAGATTAATTTTTTTAATCTAGATTAAATCTTGGAATTAATCTAGATTAATCTAGATTAAAATCTAGATTTGAATTCTGCTGAAGGCATTTTCAGAATATGTGTGCTACCCAAATAATGACTAAAAGTAAATCTTCGAGAACGGGCCAGGCGGCGCATTAGACCAGGCACTCATCTCCTGTTTCCAAAATGCATCACAAACTGCTTGACAATTGCATTTACAACATAATTACCTATACAAACTTGTGTAACCAAGTATTTCTGTGCAAAAGGCTGCGCGACGTGCGCGTTGCCGGTAAATACACAGACGCGCACGGGCATGGATTTCTCCGTGCTTCGATTAAACTGCGTTGCTTTTAGAAGCGTCAATTCAGTTGTTGCATATAGTTTAATGTCTTTATTTCGGGATTATCAAAGTAAATTATAACTCAAACTTGAGATTTTACTGGGGCACAGCAGATTTTCACTGGGGCACGTGCCCCAGTAAAAAGGGTCTAACAACGCACGCACCTGCCCTGAAGCGGCTTCATAACTTCATGTTTGCACGTCTCATTTGATGTGGTAATTTCACAGAAGTTGAAGACTCGTTCCCGCCTCCTACAGTGCAATTCGACTAGGTATACGTCATCCGCACTAAAATATCAAAGTGAAAGTCATCATAGCTTACGTAGTTTAGACCCAGCTCCCAACCCAACTTTGAGAATAAATTAACGGCGATATTTTTTTTATCGCCTGATAAGAGTCTCACGTTAACGCAGCATGTTAACGCCGATAACGGCCCACCACTAATATATATATATATATATGGTATTGTATTCTTGTAATTAGTGCTTCCCCCTCTGCTGAATCTCTGTCACTGCTGCTGAATCTTTATTGCCACAGCTAAGAAATTGTATTTATTGTGAATGTGAGTTTTCAGCCTGTGTTAAATGTAATGCAATACAATGATAGAACATATAAAGTGAATAATCTATCACACTTTTTTTTCTTAATAACAGTGGAAACCTAAAATACGCCATCATTTTTGCTCATAAAGGTAAGAGTAATACATGTAAGAAAATAATGTTATATTGCATAAAGTTAATGTAAAAATTCCACCTACTCCGCCCCCCCAAAAAGTCAGTGGCATCCAGCCTGTCTTCACATTTAACATGAAAAACAGCAATAAAAACTTAGGCTCCCGGGTGATTTATGAGAAAAATAAAACATTGTTGGCAAAGTTATAGGCTTGTTGGCATTTCTGAGGTAGGCTAAATGTTATGTTTTTACTATTAGGCTATGACTTATTAACAATATATATATATATATATATATTTTTTTTTACTCTGATTGATTTCATGAGACATCGTTTTTATACATTTTTGTAACATGCATTCAAATATTTTTTCATGTTTATTTTGTGAGCCTAAAAACACATTTATTGTTTATATTTTATGATAAAATTGACATAATTTATAGGCTGAGACTTGCGTGCTACAAATAATGAAAATAGACTTTAAATATTATTTTCAAGCATTTATACTCTAAATAAATCAGCTTGTGAATACTCACGTATCATTATATACTTAAGTTTACTGAGCTAGAGTTGGGGGCCTGTACAATTTTTTTGCATATGGGCCCAGGGCTGACTTGCTACTCCACTGACTGCATGTCAGGTTACAGTAAAATGAGGTGCAACCGACACAATACTTATCAAGATACCTAAAAAAAACAAAATGCATGGTCTCTCAATATGTTGATGCATTGTGGAGCATTATGTTGTTTCATTTGATAAATGCTGCATTGAATGTGTACCTCAACCTCTTTGAACAGGCATTATACAGCTGCCTCATTAGTTTCTAAGAGTCTCTCAAATAAAGACTGCTGTCAACAATATTCAATATATTTAACACATCTATCCTTTCTTTTTTCCCGAAAATCCCTGATATGGGTAAAATCACAATCACTCTATGTCTCTATCTCAGCAACTCTGCACTCTGGGCTGATGCTGTCTCGCTGCAGAAAGCACAGGTGTATGAGGTGGGGGGTCAGAATAGAGGCACTAATGCAAACTCTTCTAGCTTGATTAACTGCCACTCACAGATGTGGAGGGTCTTAACACCCTTCAACACTGAATACAGTTGTTACAGGTGCCTGTTAGATGCTTGCTTAAATATATATTTTTAATTATAATTCCTTTGAAGCAAAGCTGAATTTTCAACAGTCATTATTCCAGTCAGCTGGCAGTCAGTTATTATGAATTATTATTGGTGTTAAATTAATTTATTGATCGATTGATTGATTGATTGATTGATTGATTGATTGATTGATTGATTGATTGATTGATTGATTGATTGATTGATTGGATTTAATAATACCTAGAATATAAAAATCAACTGTGGGTGGCAGATAATTTTCTAATTTAGCGCCTAAACTCTGGAACAATCTACCTAACACTGTTCACTTTAACCTGGCCTACACTTAACACATTTATATAATCCAAATCCGTTAAAGGATTGTTAGGCTGCATTAATTAGGTCAACCGAAACCGGGAACACTTCCCATAACACCTGATGTACTTGTTGCATCGTAAGAAGAATGGCATCTACGCTAATATTAGTCTATTTTGTTCTTATTCCGAGGTCACCGTAGCCGCCAGATCCAGTCTGTATCCAGATCAGATAGTCACTGCAGTCCCCCGGATCCAGTCCATACCCAGCCCAGATGGTGGATCAACACCTAGAGATGACCTCTACAGCCCTGAATGTCAGCGGAGACCACATCAACTAGATGAGCCCCGGAGATGGATCATCAGTAAAGAACTCCTCATCTAGATGGCCATTGGCACAAGACCACAGGAACCAGACGAGTCCTTTGCAAATCTGACTTTGTTGCAACATTGAACTTTTTCACTATTGACACTACTGTCCTGTTTAATACTGTAAAGTTGCTTTGACACAACCCGTATTGTTAAACGCGCTGTATAAATAAAGGACTCCTGATCTGCTAGCTCTGCCTCGGTTTCCAGGCCTACTCTCACCCCTTGTTTGCCTTTGCTCCATCACCCTCCTAGACTTCCTCCTAGCATCTGGAGGCCAAACTGTAAAGGGGGAAGGGGCTCTACTGTATGTTCCTGGTTTAGCCTGATATTTGGACTCTTCATTTATGTATACTTGTGTTCTGAGTTTCCTGTGTCTGTTTATAGTATTTTTTTTTTTTTCTGAGGGGCTGCTTTTCAGGGGTCCCTTTTTTCCTTTTAAGCCATGGTTTCTCTGTTTTCATTGTCATTTTTTAGATGTACATATTCTGGTTCCCTATTTCTTGTTTTGGTTTTGCTCTTCTTATTAAAAACACCTGCACTTAGATTTATGTTTTGTCTGTCATCTTGTGCTTCCAGTGGCTTCAAGCCATTTTAACATTGATAATAATAAGCAATGGTTCTCAAGCAAAAAAACAAAACAAAAAACTGCATATTAGAATATTTTTATGTGCAACTGAAGACTGGAGTAATGCTGCGGAAAATTCAGCTTTGTTATGACAGGAATAAGTTTTATAATATATTTAAATAGAAAATTGATTCTGTAATTTTTTTATTATATTGTTGAAAACGTTATTTTTGGGTTAAATAAATGCAGCCTTGGTGTGTATTAGACCCTTTTATTGGCCCCAAACTTGGGGTCATGGTAGTAGTAGAATAGTAGTTGATCATATGTGTTAGAAGTATTTTGTTAAAAAGGCTTTAGGATACACTCTTAAAAATAAAGGTGCTTTAAAAGGTTCTTCACAGCAATGCCATAGAATAACCATTCAGCCAAAGGTTCTTTAAAGCAACACTAAGTAACTTTTCCCTCAATGCTCCCTCTACAGGTTAGAAGCGGAATTGTCCATTACCGCTGTCGTAAATAATTTAGCCTACCGTCGTGTCACATGCACATTATTTGTTTGAAAGGCTATCCAGGAGCGGCTTTGGAAATAACGATGTCCAGTGACAAGGTAGTGTTTGTTGTATGACTTTATAAAAGTGTGAAAACCTTTTGTGAAGCCTGCCGTGAAGCAAGTCGCATTTGTAGTATCATTTGAACTACAAAACCGCGACCCGACGACCCAAACTTACATAGTGCTGTTATGGCTGATAGAGGGTCGCAAAGCGAATACGAAAGTGCCGTTTCACCCTGTTATGAGTTGATGAACCACTGACATGAGTTCGGAAACATTATTTTAAGGTAAAAAAAGTTACTTAGTGTTGCTTTAAAGAACCATCTCTTTCTTTCCTTTTTATAATCTGAAGAACCTTCTTTCGTCGCAAAGAACCTTTTGTGAAACAGAAAGGTTCTTTAGATGTTAAAGGTTCTTTACGGAACCACATAGACAAAAAAGTTATTCTATGGCCTTTGTTTTTAAGAGTGTAGTTGGTGTTTTGTTCACTATTCTAGAGGTGCCAAACCACAATAAGGTTGTGTAATACAAGTCTCGACAGATTGTGCCCTGGAAATTACTGACAAAAACTGATTTAAAAGTCAACCTCTCTGAAAGTTATTGAATAATTCACACACTGTTTGGAACAACATGAAGGTGACTAAATCATGACAGAATTTTCATATTTGGGTGACCGATTCCTTTAAGCATTTAACAGAGATCGCCATGAGGAGGGGTCAGAGTGATGTGACGCTAACCTCTCTTCTTTCCACAAGGTGCAAAGAAACTTCATCAAGAAAAACACACACAAAAACACACAAGGCTAAAAGAAAGAAGAAGAAAAGGGGAACAGCGCACACTGAAAAACGTCCTCCCCTCCCCGTGCAGAGGGATCGTGGACTCCACGAACAGAGAGAGTGCCTGTAGGGCCCGCTCGGCTCAGTGCCAGATCTCACTCTTCTAATGGAGATCTGTCAGAGCCCAGAGGAGCAGCCAGAGAAGATGCTGATGAATGAGGGGGCATGGATCACGGCGAGGGCTGGAGTCTTTGAGAATGGGGGGATGTGTGAGGTACTGTACGAAATGATAAGAAGATGAAAATCTATGATAGATGATGCCCTCAGCCACCCTGCCAGTGTTCCCAGAGACAGCAGGAGCTGCAGGCACCAGCAGTGCCAGGAGAAGACCCCACTGTAGGCCCATGTTATCATGAATCACTCTTCCTCATCGTCACCATCTGCTCCCTCCTCCTCTTCCTCCTCACCGTATCCATTTTCAACACAAATCATTCTCCGCAATCTGTCTGCTCCTCTGCCAGAGCCAAGGAAACATCTGAAAGGGTGAGAAATATAGAAACCCCGGCTGACAGAACCGTGTCTGTTTGATGAAACATTGAGACAAAGAGGAAGCTCGTAGAGCGGCACCATCTCCAAGCAAAGAGAAGCTGGTGTGTCTCTGTGGCGTCTGACGTGCGATGGAAAGAAAAGTGGCGTTAGCATATGCTGCGAGAGAGTTTCCTCATCCATGACTCCCAGTGTGGTGAACAACAAAATGAGCAACCGCCACATAGAGTCATTCCCACCAGGAAGTGCTTCTATAAAAAGCTGAATAAAAGCGTTACTGTACCGCTCTGGCTCCCTCGGTGAAGCATTAGGTGTATGAAGTTGTGTGGCTCAAAGGAGATTTCTGAATATTTGTGCAAACAGATCTCAATGGGTGCTTCACCTTAGCCTTCTGAAAATGGCACAGGTCTCTAAGCTATCAAAATGCAACCAAAAAATGGTTTAACAGGCCATTGGACAACCTTTCTATCAGGTGTGTAGTAACAGTCTGTGGGAAAATGTATGAATAATAATTAGGTGATGTAATGTTTGCCCTGTAGTCATAAGTGATTTACTGAAAGCCAGGTCAATAGGCATTAGCAATAGTATAGGTTTAGGGTTGTCACATTTTTACCAATACATTTCAGTGACATTTCCCATGGACGTTTTTGTTAGAAAAGGATCTTTAAAATATTCACATTTAGACCAATTTGCTCATGAATTATTCAGACTGGTTTATGAAAAAGTTCAAACAGTTATTTTAAAATAACAAATTTAAAAGTATAATTTGTTCACAAATTAGACAAATCTAGAATTTACCTAGAATGTATTAAAACATTTGTAACACTTTAGTATAGGGAACAATTCTCACCATTAACTAGTTGCTTATTAACATCCCTATTATTAACATATTGTCTGTTTATTAGTATTTATAAAACACATATTCTGCACGACCATATTCTACATCTCTAATCCTACACAATTTGTTGAGAAAATGTAAAAAAAATTGTTACCCTGCTGCCTTAAAATTTTAAGTTGAATCAATTCATATATCTAAGTTGTCACTTAGTACAACTTAACATTTTAAGTTGACAAAAGTTTTGTGAGTTGACTAAACTTAAACTTATAAGGCAGCCAGGTTACAGATTATTTTAAGTTGATTCAACAAATAGTTTTTTACAGTAGCTCAATTATATTTAGACTTTTTCTAAGTATAGGTCAGGTATACTTAAATGCTTTTTAAAGTATATTTCTGAGAAGTATATCAAGCACATTTCTGAGAAGTAGACTGAAAGTATACTTTCCTATTTTTAGTTTAAAATAAGTATACTAATAGAACATTTCTTTTTCACAAGGGTAGGCAGGCGTTTAATTTAATTATGCTACCTTACAGGACAGCTGACTATGTAGGCAGTAAAACCTAGCTTCTGAGAAGCAGTATTTGTGAGATGGACAATGAGAGCCAACAGAATAGGAATGTGTTGAATAGGAATTCCTTCTGTCTGGTTGGTTCCATCAGTCTAGACCCCCTAAGGCCCTGAAGATAGAAATACCTCACCAATCAGACAGATCTCTCACAGCAAAAATTAGTCTTTGTGAGGTGCAACCTTTCATGCGCTACTTGTGGTTCAGAAGAAGAGATGTCAACAGCAGCAGTTCTTCCTTTCTGACTCAACTCAGTAGATTCTGTCTGGCTAACAGGCTAATAGTTATAAATGCAGCCTAACAAATTTAAGGTCTGTTCATACCAAGAATGATAACTATAATTTTTAAAAACTGTTCTAATTTCATGTGAATGAATATGCCTGACCTTAAAAAGCTTGAGCATTTAAAGCAGCAGATGTGCACTTACACTAACAAAAATCATGGTTCCAAAGGGGTATTTTCACAGCGATGCCACAGAACAACAATACTGGGTTCCCCAAAGAACTTTTCAGTAAAAAGTTCTTAAAATAATTCTCAGTGTCACCAAGATCTTAAAATAAAGAAAGTTTTTCCACTAAATAACTTTTTGTGCAATAGAAACATTTTACAAATGTTAAAGATTATTCATGGAACTATAAATTACAATAAAGAATCTTTGTTTTGAGTATTTAACAAACAATGTTATTCTGCATTGGTGTGGATGCTAATATAGTCATTGTTATACACTCTTAGAAATAAAGGTGCTTTAAAAAGTTCTTCACAGCGATGCCATAGGAGAACCATTTTTGGTTTCACAAAGAACCAAAGATGTTAAAGTTCTTTATGGAACCATTTAAACAAAAAAGGTTCTTCTATGGCATTGTGAAGCACCTTTACTTATATATATATATATATTGACTTTATTACTGACTGTTTACTTGAATGTAAAAGGCAGATACCTGAAAGCAACATTCCATTTATTTAATTAAATTAGTTAGCATTTATATTAATATTGTACTTCTTAAATGAAACATGTCCATGTTCCATGGCATATTCATTTTACTGTGGTATCCAAATTGATGCTGAGAATTGTGAAATTTTACTAATTACTAACTATACTGCAATTTTCATGAGAGAAAACTCCAAATTGGAAGGCTCAATATGTTTGAGACATTTTACAATCTATCATTTCCTGTCACTTCCTTTTAACCCTAATTAAAGCTTATTTGCAGGTCTTCACTAATATGGTATATGGAGAAAATTAATTACTTGACAACTTCAGGGTGTGAGAGAGATAGAAATGGTAGAGCGTAGGGAGAAATGTGACAGGAGGATCGAGGGAGGGTGCAGAATGAGGAAGTGTTTCAAAAATCTGTTCTCGCAGGGACAGCAGTTGTCACAAAACCTCTCTACCCTCCCTCCGTTAGAGCGCACACTTTAATGAGAGAATACAGCAGGTTAATTAGCAGAAAAAATATGCCAGTGTGTGTGTGTGAAGACTTCTCTTCAGGACCCTTCTGTGACATGGGGCAATGCCAGTGCTGTGCTCTGTATGACTCTTGTGTGCCACAACCGTGTGCTCAGAGACCATATGGCCCGCCTCCCCCCAGGTGTCAGTCATGAGGTTGAGTACTCCCCATTGGTCACAATTAATAGTTCAGTATTGAGCTGCCTGCGTTTACACAATTGAAAGAACCTGAAAGATGTAGTGAATAAGCAACATTTATTTTATGTCAGTGTATTTAAAAATGTATATGTTCTCACCCCTGAAGTAAAAATAATGCAATAGTGCCAAATGTAAAACAAACAAACAAACAAACAAAAACATTAATTTTGTATATACAATTAATTTTATTTTTTTGTATTCTTCTCTAACCCTCGCTGACATGAACATTTCAGTTCAACTACATAAAAAACTGTCTACCAAGGAAAGATTACATTTTTTTTGTGTTCTTTTTTTTTTTTAGAACTCCATATGTGACCCTGGACCACAAAACCAGTCTTAAGTCGCTGGGGTATATTTGTAGCAATAGCCAAACATACATTGCATGGGTCAAAATTTTAGATTTTTCTTTTATGCCAAAAATCATTAAGAAATTAAGTAAAGTTCATGTTCCATGACGATTTTTTGTAAAATTCCTACTGTAAACATATCAAAATGTAATTTTTGATTTGTAATATGCATTGTTAAGAACCTAATTTGGACAACTTTAAAGGTGATTTTCTCAGTCTTTTTTATTTTTTTGCACCCTCAGATTTCTGATTTCAAATAGATGTATCTCAGCCAAATATTGTCCTATCCTAACAAACCATACATCAATAGAAAGCTTATTTATTCAGCTTTCATGTGATGTATAAATCTCAGTTTTGACAAATTTAACCTTATGACTGGTTTTGTGGTCCAGGGTCGCATATGGCAAAACATTTGTAAAATTTTCTGCACATTAAGACAGCAAAATTGGATGGAGGAGAGAGAGAGAATGTTTTTTTGATGCAATACTATGCAAACAACAACAACAACAACAACAAAAAGTTTGTTAGGTTTGCAATGCTAAAACAAAACTAAGTATTTCAAATACTACTAAATAGTAAGCAACTAAACAAATTCACATTCAAGGTCATAGTAAGTCGAAGTAGGTCATATTACAATGCCAATATGGCCAATGTAGCACATACCATCTGCATTCATATTACACGCATACATACTATATAAAACATACTTTTTAACAGTGGTGAAGTACATTCCTTATCAAATTTTGGCCTACTTAGTATGTGATTTTGGATGCAGCAGAAATCTATTTAGATGCTAGTTACCAACACTGCAAGCTAGTAAAGCCTGGTTAATACTGGCTGTGTCCGGACAAGCGCAAATGTGCACGCAGCAAAATTCCGGTGTGGGCGGTTGTGCTTAAGACCCCATTTTGCATGGTGGTGTGCATGAATTATTATTATTATTATTTTTTTGGTGGCCACAAGCATTTTTTTCCCAGTGTAAACTCTAAAAATAGTTCAATCCAACAGTATTGTTTAGTGTAAAACATGTTGAAGATTAGACGACAGGCTGTCGATTCATTAAATGATGAGCTGTTTCCTCTAAAAAGCTGTTTATTTAGTGTAGTGAAGCCTCTCCTCCACTGGCATCAATTCAAAGAAAACGGCCTCTGGCCTCGTTTTCCCTAGCATTAGCTGTTACACTTTTCTGGATAAAGGTTGCAGGCTTTCTAGTGGCTTAACCAAAGATTGGCCTACTATTGGGAGATGAGAGGGTCTGTATTACTTACTATTGGAGAAAGCTTAACGGTCAGCTTGGATCACGTGTGCCTTGATAACCAATCACATTACAGCCTTGACGTCATTGAATTTCAGTTAGAGAGTTGTGTGACACTCATTGAAGATTAGCTGGTAGCGTTAGCTTTAGCTTAATGCTTTTTTGGTTAAATATTGCAGGTGTGCCTTCTATCGAGTGTTTTCACATTACGTCATCGATCCAGAAGTCGGCCATTGTGGCGGCACTGAATGTAAACAATGCCATTGAATCTAATGAAACTTGTGCATGGGCTCTGTGAAAAAAAAAACAAAGAAACGAAAGTAATTCACTATGTCAGGATAAAAAAATGAAGGAAGAACTGTTGGGTCATGAGTCCGTGACAAAGGAAGATATTTACCACCACTATTACAGGGCTCGACAATATGGACTGTCCTATGGCCCGGTGCAACTCATACATTCACTGCACTGCATTCATGTTCCAATATGTAATTTGTGTGAAACACAGTATTACATTATTATAAATATTACATTATAAATATTACAATATTACTATATTTAGTCTGTAAGAGACCATTAAAAGAGGCTGGAAATGCTGAAGATGGAAATAAAGAGGATATATATATATATATATATATATATATATATGATATATAATATTGTCACAGGCAGATCAATCTCACTATTCACAGTGGACAAAATATTGGAAGGAATTTAAATAATGAATTGGGGGTAGGAGTTTTTATGAATTTGTCTCTGAGGTAAACTGTCTGTTTTCAGAAAAGTTTATGGTGTTTTCTTTTCATCTGTATAATCAGCACATTTTTGTTTCCAACTCACTCAGGACCACCTTAGGACCAGCACATGACCAGCTAAGGACCCGCATAAACCAGCTTAGGGCCAGCGCATGATCAGCTAAAGACCAGCATAAACCAGTTTAGGACCAGCTAAGGACCCGCATAAACCAGCTTAGGGCCAGCGCATGATCAGCTAAGGACCCGCATAAACCATCTTAGGACCAGCATAAACCAGTTTAGAACCAGCGCATGATCAGCTAAAGACCAGCATAAACCAGTTTAGGACCAGCTAAGGACCCGCATAAACCAGCTTAGGGCCAGCGCATGATCAGCTAAGGACCCGCATAAACCATCTTAGGACCAGCATAAACCAGTTTAGAACCAGCGCATGATCAGCTAAAGACCAGCATAAACCAGTTTAGGACCAGCACATGATCAGCTAAGGACCCGCATAAACCAGCTTAGGACCAGCACATGATCAGCTAAAGACCCGCATAAACCAGCTTAGGGCAAGCGCATGATCAGCTAAGGACCCGCATAAACCAGTTTAGGACCAGCACATGATCAGCTAAGGACCCGCATAAACCAGCTTAGGACCAGCACATGATCAGCTAAAGACCCGCATAAACCAGCTTAGGGCCAGCGCATGATCAGCTAAGGACCCGCATAAACCAGCTTAGGGCCAGCGCATGATCAGCTAAAGACCAGCATAAACCAGTTTAGGACCAGCTAAGGACCCGCATAAACCAGCTTAGGGCCAGCGCATGATCAGCTAAAGACCAGCATAAACCATCTTAGGACCAGCATAAACCAGTTTAGAACCAGCGCATGATCAGCTAAAGACCAGCATAAACCAGTTTAGGACCAGCTAAGGACCCGCATAAACCAGCTTAGGGCCAGCGCATGATCAGCTAAGGACCCGCATAAACCATCTTAGGACCAGCATAAACCAGTTTAGAACCAGCGCATGATCAGCTAAAGACCAGCATAAACCAGTTTAGGACCAGCACATGATCAGCTAAGGACCCGCATAAACCAGCTTAGGACCAGCACATGATCAGCTAAAGACCAGCATAAACCAGTTTAGGACCAGCTAAGGACCCGCATAAACCAGCTTAGGACCAGCACATGACCAGCTAAGGACCAGCATAAACCAGTTAAAGACCAGCTAAAACCCACATCCCAGCATCAAAACCTACCTAACCAGTATATGCTGTTTTTTTTTTTTTTTTTTTTTTTCAACAGGGAAGTGCCTGATTTGAAAGTTAGCATTGCTTTACGCAACAGTACATTATTGACATGGACTCAATGAGTTACGTGACTGACTTAAGAACAAGTTCAGATGGGATCTTTACTCCCCTCATAAAGAAGGATATCAAGAGATCAAACATCCACTTCACAGCTGGCTATGTTTCACTCTCCATTCATCTCTGAATGTCTTTACTAAGCTAAGCTAAGTTCCTTTTGAATGCTCTTAGGTTATTGGCAACATGCTTGTTGCTATGGCTTATGCAGGTTTTTGGCAAGATACTTGTTTGGGTCATTGGGTAAGGGCAACATGCTTGTTGCTTAAAGCTTTGTCTTTTTTGCTGTCAGTTTGTGTTGGGGGATATCACTGCTCTCCCCGCTCTTATCCATTCTAGGTTGCATGGATGCGCAGAAAGTTCTTTCCAGAACAGAACCATACCGCCAGTCCAAACAGAATACTAATCGTCAATCAGAGTATTATCAGCAGTTTCTCTAGCCCCTCCTCTCATCCAGTCAGGATTTGGCCTTCTGATTCTCTTTTGAATCAGGCTAATTTTTAAAATGTGTGCATTAAATTATTGAACATTAATGATCTCTGCAATACATTCATGTTGGTTTTGTTTTGTTACTATAGGGGGTTGTCGCTGCTCTCCCTGCTCTTATACCGCCAATCCAAACTAATTGTTTGCTTATTGTCAATCATCTCTGGCAATAGTAGTCCTGACAGAAGAGAGTATCGGATATTAACCAATAACCAAATAGTCATTTTAGGCATCGTTTTTATCAAAATTAAATTAATCATGGATCCATTATTGTATGTACGATAACTGCTACTTTTTACAATCCAATCAATTCACAATTGATAAAATCAAGCTCAGTCCTACATTCAAGTAAGGAATATGGGTTGCAAACAGGAATTCGCATTGGCTTTAAGCATCAAAATAATTTTATTTGATGAATGGTTGCCATTTCCATGCACCATGGTATTTACATTTAATGAAAAAAAAAAAAAATTGTAGCTATTGTAGCCATGGTATTAGAATGGTAAAATCTGGTATTCTCTTGTTAGTGCAGAGTATACAGTACAATATGATTGAAAAGGACATGAGAATGGAAAATTAACAAATGCTGTAAACAGAAGGATGGAGTTTGGAGTAGTGGCAGCCAAATCTTTTTTCTGTACAGCAGTAGATTTGGCGAGAGGCAAGTGGCCATAAAGGGCTTTGATAAAGTAGATTCATTACCCAATCTAAAGGGCAATCTGACTTATCTGCCATAGAGAGAGATAACAGGATCGGACTGAGAGAGAGAGAGCAAGACAGAGAGACATCTTTGATGTGCTGGAGGCTTTATTCTCTCTCCCACAGTTGCTGAATCACACAACCAACCAAGCAAGAGACGGACAATATAGAGAGACTCCCATAAACCCTCTGAGCAGACTGCCCACAGTCATAGAGAATCACACACACTGCCGGTCTGTCTGCCTGCCTCCTGCATCTCTCCTCCTGCCCATCTATTTGCCTGCCTGTCTACCGTTCGTGCTTTGATCGATACATCTCTCCACATGCTAATAGTTTGATGCATTGGATAACTCTATTCCACAAAGAAAGGCAAATATATATATATATATATATATATATATATATATATATATATATATATATATATGCAGAAACCCTGCAAAAACGAATTCATAAACTATCACTACTGTGTGTTTGTTCAGGACCCATCAGGTTGCTCTAGTCAGGGGTTGATTAATCTTGTAATGAATGTCACTTTGTATGAACTAAATGACTAACTTAACTCAATCTATGCAGGATGATGTAAAGTGTGGGTTAGATGTTTATTGTCAGTTCTGTTTGACGTTGAGCAGTTTTAATGTTCTCTTGTTTGAGAAAGTCCTAAACACAATTTATTTTAATGTCACTTCCTATTAAATCCAGTCAATGATAATTCTTTAGTCTTTACTAATATGGTTTGAAAACTGTACTTCAGAAAGTAAGAGTGAGATGCAATCAGTGTGTTGCTTGTGTCTTTTCTGTTGACCTTTACACCATTTTGCAAACTCAGAACTGCATTAAACATGTGATGGGCCTGTACAAATGAGCCTAAATGTACAACCCAAAAGTCGAAACAGATAAATATGCTAATGTAATTTCCGCTTTACAAATGTTCGGCATATCTAAAAATATTTCACATTCATCCAGCATAATTGTCACATTTTTCCATCTCTTCTATTGTTCCTGGAAGCGGCATTATAATGTCATTAGTGATTGTACGCAGAGCTCCGCACTTCCGTAATCAATCAGCCGCAGCTGCACGCTGCAGTAATGTTCCCTGCATTCATTCATTATTCTTCTGCTCTTACACAGACAGCAGAGAAATAACTGTGAAAAGAAATATAAAGGGCGAGATCTGACATCTGCTCTGAGCCCTTACTGCACAAATAGTAACTTTGCAAATGGAGACACAATTTGCTTTCTCTGGACATATAAGAGCATGCACCTGGCAAGACAGACTCCAAACAGTAATCTGCAGAATAAGTATTTTGTGTTAGGAAAACATCTTAAGTTGTTTTTAGAGTTGTTCATAGAGTTTATAGATGAATTTCAACTAATGGACATCAAGAACATTAAAATGATTATCTATTAAGCTGAGATCACAAGTTCAGACTGATAATGTGTTTTATTAATTTTGTTAATAAATTAATCATGCTATGTTTAATATAAGTGAGTTTGTCGTTGTTGTCCATTGTCCATTCAATCAATTGACGCCGAATTGCTGATAATTTGAAAGTGAAAGTAAAATGTGCACATGCATTTACAAGCTATTGAAAAGCAAGGACTAGAGGGGATTAGATGAACATACACATAAAAAAGACAGTTATATGCGAACCAATACATATTTTTCCTTTTGTGATTTTAGTTCAATAATTTTTTCTTTAATATTACTATTATTTAAGGGGATTTGACTAAATATTAACATTACTGATACGCTAAAGTTTTGGTCAATGCAATTTGCCAAATTCACTCATGAGAAACAACAAAGTGCTAATGAACATGTGATGTAAATAAGAGACTAAATTCAGTGATATTTTTTTGTGTTAATGTTCTTTGCTCCCTGTATAATTTGTTCGTTGTTTGAATGATCGTGGACATGTGGCATTATAATTAAACAATGTTTTTATATTAAACTTGATCGGGGGGTATTTCATAAAACAAGTTTACCAAATAAGCCAGGCTTATTTCAGTTAGTCTGACTTATTGCCATTTAATTTGGCTCAAAACAAGTCAGACTAACTGAAATAAGCCTGGCTTAACCTAACTTGTTTTACGAAACCCCCCTAGTTAAACGCAAATTCAATCTTATTAAAATATTTGATGACATAATATACTCTACAAAAATGTTATGATGCGCGCAGTTAATAGATTACATTAGGCTACAGGGGTTTGAGTTCGTTTGACTAAAGTCTAGAGCACAATTTGGAATCTAAAATTAAAAATTTAAAATTTAATATAAAATGAAAGAACATTCTGATAATGAGTTAATTAGAACAAAACAGGCTGACCATGATTTCATTTATACAGAACAGTCTGATTGTTAGTTAATTCAGACAGAAAACTCCAATAATGAGTTTATGATATGACAAAACACATTCTGATCATGATTTAAGACAGAACAGTCTAATCTGCGATCTATCGCATATCTGTAAACACGCACAGACAGGTCTGATCATTTAGACAGAACAGTTAGATCTTGAGGTCTTTACTTGATAGAATAGTCTGATCACTAGTTTATGATGTAAAAGAACAGTCATGAGATTAATACAAGATTACATTTTGATCATCAGTTCAGACAAACATGTCCAGTCATAATTTTATTCTGACAAAACAGTCTGATTATGTGTTAAAACATACAGTCTGGAGATATAAACAGGACATGAAAGGAACAGTCCGATCACCAGTTTATTCAGATCTTTACTTGACAGAATAGACAAGAACTAAAACCATCAGTGCGCATTCTACTAGATGTATCTGCTGCTCTTGACACTGTTAATAATCAAATCCTTCTGTCCACCCTCTGCATCATCAGGAAACTGCGCTTGACTTGTCAAGGTGTCTTGGGAAGGAGAGATATCCAAGTCACATCAATTGGTCACTGGGATTCCCCAGGGATCAGTTCTTGAATCCCTCCTCTTTTCTTTATAAACTACATCACAGGGACTTATCATACAGGCACATGTTTTTCTTACCATTGCTCTGCTAATGACACGCCTCTCAATTAAACCAGATACCTTCAGGGATCTCAGACTGCTTGGAGGACATCTCGGCATGGATGAAGGAGCATCACCTTCAGCTTAACCTGGCAAAGACTCATCTTCACGGCAACCCCATCAATATAGCACCAGTTTACCATCCAGCTAGGCTCTTCAATGATAATCCAATCATGTTCAGACAGGAATCTTGGGATGATCCTTGAAGATCTGCTGACCTTTAAAGATCATAGTGCAAAAACAGCACCATCACACAGGTCTGCACTACACAACATCACAAAGATCAGTTACTTTCTAACAGAACTTGTAACACAGCTACTTGTCCTGGTACTCATCATTTTTAGGCTGGACTATTGCAATGGCTTTCTGGCTTGACATCCAAAAATCTGCAACCAGACCTTTGCAAATGTTTCAGAATGCAGCAGTAAGTCTTGATTTCAATGAGCCAGAGAGCCTATGTCACACTGCTTCTCATCTCTCTGCAATGGCCAATTTCAGCTCGCATCAAGTTCCAGTCATTGGTGCTGGCCTACAGAACAGCCACGGGTTCTGCACCCTTATATCTCTGCTTGCACTTACATCCCCTCCAGAAGCCTGCAGTTAGTAAATGAGCGACGACTTGTGGTCCCATTGCAGAGAGGTGCAAAATCACTCTCAAGGACATTTTCCTTCACCGTTCCTTGCTGATGAAATTATCTACCTCCAGACAGCCAAATGTCTCTTAATTTTCAAGAAACAGTTGAAAACTCATATCTTCTGTGAGCATCTAACGGCATCCTAATGAAAAAAAAAAAAAAAAAAAAAATGAGTCGCTTTGGATAAAAGTATCTGACAAATGAATACATGTCAATGTAAGAGTTTAAGATGTAAAAGAAGAATTTGATAATGAGTTCATATAGGCAAAGCAGTTTACTTGTGAGTTCATGGCATAACAAAATTGTATGATCAAGAGCTCGTGGAAACACAACAGAATGTTTTATGAGGTCATGGCAGATGTATTCAACTTGTCTTATTTAATTTCAGCTAAACTACATACAGAGCCAGCTTCTGTCATTTGGCTCTAGCACAAGATTCTCTTCTGCTCTTTCCCCTTCTCACGCCACATGCTTGTTCTAATATTTGGAGATGATTTTTCTTCTCTTATGTTGCAGTGGCATTATCCGGCCTGTCTGTGGGTTTTATTATCATATTCTTCTGCTGTACAATCACTAAACTCCATCTGTTGAGCCTGCTGCAAGCATACCAAGCATGGATGCCCATGTGTGTGCAGAATGCTGATAGAAGAGACCAGTGCCCTCCTGGTGTGCTGGGAAGCCCTGTACAGTCATACACGCAAGGACACTTTAATTAATATTCGAATGGAGGTTTTGTAAGTTGTGCATCTGAGGGTTGGCCTGCCATATGCCATCTAGGAAGTTGGAGTGTCCAGAACTGTGCCTTTGCTGTCTGGAGCTAAATGCAAAAGCAGGTGGCTGCATGAAAATAATATTAATAATAAATAAATAAATAATAATAATAATAATAATAATAATAATAAAATGTTCACAAGCCCATTTAGAGAACAGATTCACTCTACAGGGACAAGAGTGATTACTGTGGCAAATAAACTCACCAGTTATACCCCTTTTTCACCAAGGCAGTTTGAGTGCTGGTTCGGAGACAAAGCCTAGTTTCAAATTGGTTCTTTGTCTTTCGACACCTAAAGCACCAGCTTGGAACCAGGAAAAGTGGTTCGTAAGTTGCACCAACACATTTCTGTTCAATAAATTAGAACCACTTGCGACAGGGCTGGGGACGGTGTTATGTGACTAACAAGACAAACAGAAACTATACTGTGTTTTTTTTTTTTTTTTTTTTTTTTTTTTTTTTTTTTTTTAATGTTGATTCATTGTGTTTGGATGCTGATATAGGGTCATTGCCATTGTTGATATTAGGCTTGTTCGAAATGTGTCGGTGCTGTACAGACTGGTTGGCTTGTAGCATCAAAATACAGCGAGAGTAATTTAAAAGAATCGTCTGATCTCCAATCGCTCTCGCAGTGCTTTGGTGTCGTGCGCCGGTCGTTCTGCACAACGCCGATGCATCTCGATGCATGCCTGGTGTGTTTGTGTTTGGCGCTGCCACATCGTTGCTGAGATGTATTTAGTGAAGTAAGACCTGGCTCTGTGGTGAGTCTCTAGCCTGTGGAAAAGCAAACCGGTTATTAGAAGGCTCGTCAGTCGAAACAACTCCGAACTGGCAATAGCACTAGCTCTGAACTAGCACCCGGTTCCTGCTGGTGGAAATCGGACCTTAGTCAACAGTCAATGAGAGCAGAGGGCAACAGAGCTCTCTATAGACAACAGTGGATATGGTATGTCAGTAGCTGGTTATAACTGAACCAAATTTTCTTTTTTTAATTTGCATTGTTGCTTACTAATGATGGTAAATTAAGGTGAATATCACTTGTAAACATGATATTTCTATTGTGCAGAATTTTATTGTATGTAGATAAGATATATAAAATGCTAACTGCTAAATTAGCCTTAGCAAGAATTTTATTTCACAAAAAATCATTTCTACTATCATCATTCACTTTCAAAAAATTAAACTGATTTTTTTTTTTGACAAGCATTCTAGTTTTTCTTTCTTCTTAAATTTGAATGCTTGTAGTACATAAAGTAATTATAAGGTAAGCCTCATGTAAGAGCAAACAATACCATTGGTCTCTTACGATCTTGTGACTTTCATGACATTACACATTTGCAGTGTGCATAGCTTTATAACTTGAGCTAGGAATAGGAATGAGCAAGGGAGGGTCATTTGTACCTGTGTGGATGGTCCAGTTTTCCCAAATGCCCTCCACAGCATGACTCTGATCAATGCAGCACTATTCAGAGAGAGACAGATACAATAAGAGTGAGCGGGATGTGCTAAATTGCTGCTGTTTGGATAGAGGGAGGAATAATCCTTATCTGCAGGAATGCAAACGCAGACAGGTAAGCTGCTCGTTAGAAAGGGTGAGGAGCCAGGCAGCTAATTGATCTGATTTAATCTCATCACCATTTGATTGACCGGCTGTCGGACATGTTTGTGCCTGCTGAATGCACAAAAGCACGACAGATTTATCTTAGTCAACCTTCAAGTGTCTCTGTGTGTGCGTGTGCAGAGAGCAGGACCGTTTGTCTTAGTCAAGCAGAAAAGCACAAAGGCCACTATCATGGGCCAGGATCACCACACCTTCATTGCAAACAAAGAAAGAAAGAGAGAGAATAGGAAATAATCAAAGTGAGAAAGGGTTTGACAAATGAATGCTTGAGAGCGGAAGGATGGACAGATAATGACCATGGGGTCTCGTCAGCTTTAACACATCCTGTGTGGCAGGAGCATCACTCCTAGTTTAAGCATTAAGGCTTTACACAGAGCACAAATTTTCACTGTGGAAAGCCTTCAACATCATATTAAAATCAGAATTTGTCTTTGTCTTTCCAAAATAACATGCTCTGAAAATACTTCCCAATTCAGCTTACATAGTCATGATGCCATTGATCGGGAAAATAGCCAAAAATGTTTCAACCGTTCCTCTGGCAACCACCTGTCTGCTGCTAGTTGCAACCGCCATATGTAAGTTCCCTCCCAAACTTTGTTCCTTATGCCTGAACAAACCTAGTTGTGACCATACTGGCTTAAAATTTTCTACTATGAAAAAGGAGAAATAGTTGTTTCACTCCTGAATTCTTCTAAACATTAACACAAAGTCAGGTTTGCTGGAGTTCTGTCCTTACAGTCAAAATTGATGCTATAACTTGTTCTGCCTGAAAATGACTTTACTTTTTAGCTGATGTCACCAAGTTCTTAGTTTTCAAGTAAGCCCCATGTAGCTAGTAACCCTTTACATTATCATTATTTTCTATTGTAAGTCTATTGAAACACAAGGCCGGGACTTTTGACCAAGCATTGACCAGGAATGGAATCTGGCACCACAATATGAAGCATATCTGAAGAACCTCAAGTAGTCCTTAAATATTTACAGCACATTATCAGGTAAAGAATATGTACAACCCAGTGTTGACATGCTGAGATGTTTTTGGGTGAGATCCTTCACCATAAAATTAACAAATTAGGTTACAGACCAGGGATCCTCTTCTTACATGCAAACTTTTAGATCTCTTTGACTCCCAAAAATATTTGCTGTGCGCTTTTATAGTTTTCAATCAGGAGTGAGACGCTCATTAAAAGTACATTTGCAGTTATGTTGATGTCAAAAAAGAGCTTCTCTGACTTCTGATCGTTCTGTGTATAGCCACCTGCGTCTAGATTGTATTGTTAGCCAATTTATTCATAATCACCAAAAAAATAATCCACTGTTTCACAGTGTACCGTGGGGCATTCTTTTAGTCATCTCATTTAAAATATCACAAAAAGGCCACTTGCTCTTTGTGACTTCAGCTAAGGGACAGTTTGAGCACACAAGTTTAGTAACTGAAAATTGAACTTCTCATCTGTGTCCTTGAATTGCTAACCCCTGACATGCATGATATTGGATAGAGGATAGAACACCCACTAAAGTAATTCTTGCCTCTGCCATATGCTTTGGCTTACCTAAAGTAAGAGCAACATTAATACCAGCAATGCCAGCACTAATTGCAGCTTGGTACAAATTTGATTTTTCATAAAAATGGAATCTTTTTAGTGTCTCTGTACAGCTAGACAAAGTGTTATAGGATCCCTGGTTGCATATAATATATTGCCTAATATGTTTTCCTTTCCTCATTTGCATTTCTACTCCACTGTTGCTATTGTTGTATAACTTTGTTACTTGAATGGTTATCTAACAGAAGTCATACTATGATTGTCAAAGGTGCCATTTTTAGTTTTTACTCTCTTAATGACAAAACTTGTCCATTGCAAAGAGAAATGCTAGGTTAAATTCTCAAAATAACTTTCTTAAAATTCCCTTTTCCATTTGCTCCAATTTGTGTTTTCAATTAGCTTTCAGTTAACAGCCTGCCTTTCCATTTAGGCGTAACTAATAGATTTTGACATTTGCAGTTCATAACCAGTTCCATATGTATGGAGTAAGTAAACTTGCTCGGTACTCACCTGTTACAGTGCTTCGGGTCCAAGCCTCTTGTAACATGAATCTCGACAAATAGCTCAAAAAACTTTTAAAGACAAAGCTAAAATGGCATGGTTGCTTCATAAAATGCATTTTTATCTCACACATGCTTATGTTAACACTGGTTCAAAACCCAAGAGCATTAACCTTTTAGCGCCACTTATCATGCATTTAACTGCTGAACTGCCACAATGCATACAACAACCAAAGTATTAAAGTTTTGGCAGATTCACTTTCCTCTGTTTCAAATTCTGTAATACTGAACGCCCTTTTAGCACTTTTTAGTGTTATGAAATGTGCAAAACAAAAATGAAATGAAATGTTTTTCCACTGAGCTTGGAATGGATATATCTGTATACGCAACCTGGGTGTTTCTGAACATTATTTCATACCAGTTACTGAATATTCAGCTGCAAGTATGTCAACCTGAATAGACAGCATGTGTTGGAGTGTAAACCAAAATCTGAAATTATCAGCTGTGTGTATATTTTAGGATCACAGTAACCAACCATATCTGGAGTGTTTGGAGAGCATTGTAGCATCAAAAATCTTGGCAGAGTTTAGAGGGAATGAGAATAACCCACAGGCTCTGTTAGAAAGAGAGAGAGAGAGAGAGAGAGAGAGAGAGAGAGAGAGAGAGAGAGAGAGAGAGAGAGAGAGAGAGAGAGAGAGAAACATATTGTTTTTCTTCTTATTATAAGTCCATGAAGGGGCAGAAGTGGTTCCGCATGTGCTGCCTATTCCAGAAGTCTCCAGAGCATTTTCCTCATCAACAAACATCTGTGCACTGCTGTAAATAAACAACAAACAGTCCGTAAACAACAGCACCACACTACCCTTACTCCTGGATGCACTGAATCTGATTTGCCACAGGCTTGTAAAAAAAGAGAAACCATAGATTAAATTATTTTCTTTTCATCTTAGAATGAATTTGAGTTTAATAAATAGGCTATTTTTGGCCTGTTGGATTTTGAGTGAAAGTGTTTGCGCTTCTTTCTAGCCAGCATCCTTTTCAGCATAAACTGCAGGAAACGCCACACACATACACAAATTCGTAGATCTCCCGGATATATGATCAACAAACACTGTGGGATCCTGATATGACAAATTTAGCTGCTTAACTTCCATAAACACTCAGAAACTCTATCAGACAGAAAACCACTCATCAACACTGAGCATAGATCAATTATTTAATGTAAGAACATGAAAGCAATATATGCCACAAGACTATTCATTACAGTGATTTTAGAACCATGCAAAATAAGTTCTCCTTATCTTGATTTCCAGTAAACATCTAAACAAGATTACATTATTTAAGAAACAAAATTGCATAGATAATGAGGCTTGTTTTCAGAGAACTGATCTTGAGAGGTGTTCCTTTCTTACCCTACTGGCAAACAGTCTTTTGCTGTTGTATGCATAAACCTTAAATAGATATATGCTTAAAACAAGAATAATCTAAATGCATGATTGGAGGTAGACCCTCTTAAACATGGTAACATCATTATAACGCATGTCTTTGAGTAGATCATTGCTTTCCTAAAACATTTGCAGCTGCAATGTTAAAAAAGACAACAATATTTAATAAACAATTAGTGGTGTTTGCTAACAGAAGTATCACTGTTACAACTGCTCATACTCAACTCATCCCGCATCCTTTATGCTACAGACTTGAATGATACCCCAGTGATACTTTTTGAGGAACAGTGTGCTATTACTTTTCTAAGCAAAGAAATATCTAAAGACCAGATTATCATAGACCCCATTTACACCTGACGTTAACATCTGTTAATCCTCTTATTTCATCACACTTTACATCACTTGCAGGATTGCTAAATGCAATGCAATGCATAGACTATTAAACTGAAACATTCAACTAAACAAACCACGCTACACATATTATGAGCGATTGGGAAAGGAAATGAATGAAAAGAATAAAGAAAGCAGCTGCAATTTCACTGAAAGTTTGAATTGCTTATTTTGGTGTAATTTCTCACAACACATCCCACAGTGATTATGTATTATGTCAGTCAGCAGAAACTACCTTTTGTGGCTGTTCTAATGTTTTCGACCACATGAGCGTCTACACAACGAAAGCAGTTTAGTCCCCATTTGCACCTGTATTTAGTTTCATTTATGTGTGATCGAACTGATAAAATGCATCTTAATACAAGGTGTAAACAGGACTAGAAATGCATGTGACCACATTGCATTGTGTTGTGTCAACACTCATCCATCTTGATGTGTCCCTGACTGCAGTGAAGTATTGCCTACTCGCCATCCTCTCACTCAAAAAGTGATCATCCTGGGACATGGTGTAAAAAACAATTCAAACTTTGCTGCCTGGTACCAACATTTGGATTACACTGGAAGTTGCCACTCCCCTCATTATCCTTGAATCGCTTCAATCGCTTCCTCTCTGACAGTTACGTAGAATGTGATGAAATAACAAGAGTGTCTCAACAAAATCTCAACAAAAAAGTGGTCACAAGAGACACATTTAAATATTAATACCAGGTGGAAACAGTAACAGGTCTTGGTTGACCACTGGATAACTGGAAATGCATTTTAATACCAAGTGTAAACAGATTCATAGAGACCTGGGGCAGTAAACACCCCATCAACCACCCAGAATCAGTCTAGTAATCCTAAATTAAAGTCCATCATATAAAGCAATTACATGTATTCAAATTTGGATTAAAGCACTTGACTTGACTTGATTCATTTTATGACCTTTTTAGGTCTTGTAAGTTTGGATACCTGGGGCTTCATTTATAAAATTTTCCCTAGATTTTATCCTAAAAGTGTACGGATGCACAAAAGTTAGATTTTGCATATGCACAATGGTTTTCAGATTAATAAAACGTCTCAGGTTACGTATGTAACCCTGGTTCCCTGAGGGAACGAGACACTGCGTCCTGAGACACTTTGGGGAACGCCATTGGCGGGCCGCTCTCTGAGTCATAGTCCAACGTCCAATGAGAAACGGGAGTGACGTCACAGGCGCGGTGACGTCATCGACCGGG
The DNA here is from genome assembly GCF_049309525.1 of Garra rufa. Classification (NCBI taxonomy): domain Eukaryota; kingdom Metazoa; phylum Chordata; class Actinopteri; order Cypriniformes; family Cyprinidae; genus Garra; species Garra rufa. The sequence goes on along the minus strand of NC_133371.1, from coordinate 6,347,246 downwards.
AAGTATAAAAGCACGTGCGTTTGAAGCTGGCGTCAGCTCATAGGAATGAAGCGAGCGCAGCAGGGATGCGGGAATTATGGTCCGAGACGCAGTGTCTCGTTCCCTCAGGGAACCAGGGTTACATACGTAACCTGAGACGTTCCCTTCCGGGAACTCTACACTGCGTCCTGAGACACTTTGGGGAACGAGGTATCAACGCCCCCATAATTTCCGAGCCCTGCCTAGTGTCTGCTAGGACAAGGGTGGAAAAAGGTAGTGTCTGGTAACAAACCTCAGCCTGGGGAACTTGCCAGGGCATGGGTGGTGATACATCTCTGACTGTGGAGCCCACCAGATCAGAGGGAAGAGAGTACCTCGGCCCTCGAGCCCACGAGGTCATGTCGTCCTTCGTCTGGTCTCGCAAGACCGAGAAGGGAAAGTGTCTAGAATACTCACCTGATGAGACACTGTGGTAACTCCGCCTGGTGATCTTGCCAGGACGCGAGTGGAAATACATCTCTGTCTTTGACGCATCACCAGACAAGAGGGATAATGAGCCTCGGCCCTCAGGCACTCGAGGAGAAATGGTGGTCCTTTGCCTGCATTACAGCCAGTACAAGAGGGACTCGAGAAGTGTCTGGTAAAGCTTGCCAGGACACTGGAATTCATCTCTGTCTGTGATCAGTCACCAGACAAGAGGGATAAATAAACCTCGGCCCTCAGACACACGAGGAGAGATAGTGGTCCTTTGTCTGCATTACAGCCAGTACAAGAGGGACGCAAGAAGTGCCTGGTGAACTTGCCAGGGCACTGGAATTCATCTCTGTCTGTGATCCACCACCAGACAAGAGGGATACCTGAGCCTCGGCCCTCGGGCACACGAGGATAGAGTTCTCGACCGCTGCCTGTCATGAGACCAGCGCAGGGGGAGAAATGCTCCTCGGCCCTCAGGCACACGAGGAGTCTTAGTCCTTTGTCTGGGAATAGCCAGAACAAGAGGGACCGCAATAACCATTGTCTAGTATTCCACGGACAAGATGGTGTAGGTAGTCCTCGGCCCTCAGGCCCACGAGGACAGTGCACTCGACCTCAAGAGTGCTCCTCGGCCCGCAGGCACACGAGGAGAGGGTGATCCTTTGTCTGGGGGCTCAGCCAGAACAAGAGGGATCCAAGGCTCGGCCTGAGCTACGCCAGGACGCGAGGGAATAAGCCATTGTCTAGCATTACGCGGACAAGAGGGCACTGCAATCCCCAGCCCTCGGGCACACGGGGAAGACAGTAGGGGCCTCTGCCTGGTAGCCAGCCAGCGCATGAGGCACTCCTCGGCCCTCAGGCTGACGAGGAGTCTTAGTCCTTGGTCTGGGAAAGGCCAGAAGCCAGAGGGACCGAAATACACTCGGTCTGGTAGCATCCTGCGCCAGGACACGAGGAGAATTAAGCCATTGTCTAGCATTCCGCGGACAAGAGGGCTGTATAGTTCTTGGCCCTCAGGCATACGAGAACAGTGGACCTCTGCCTGGTTCGCCAGCCAGTGCGAGAGGTACTCCTCGGCCCTCGGGCTCACGAGGAGTCTTAGTCCTTGGTCTGGGAAAGGCCAGAAACCAGAGGGACCGAAATACACTCGGTCTGGTAGCTTCTTGCACCAGAGCACGAGGGGGATTAAGCCATTGTCTAGCATTCTGCGGACAAGAGGGCTGTATAGTTCTCGGCCCTCTGGCACACGAGAACAAGTAGGCCTCTGCCTGGTTGCCCAGCCAGCGCAGGAGGCACTCCTCGGCCCTCAGGCACACGAGGAGTCTTAGTCCTCGGGCTCACGAGGATGCAGGGACACTCCTCGGCCCTCAGGCACACGAGGAGCGTTGTGGCGAATAACGACTTCTCTTCTTTCCGCAGAAAGAATGCGCCTTGAGAAGTCTCCTCCTGGCTAGGGAGGTGGCTGACTCTCTTGGACCTAGAATTTGCTAGGTCGAGAGGACAGCGGAGCCTGAAGCGGCTCTGAGGTCGAGTAATGTCAGAGGCGAGGACCAACCCGCAGCACTGCAGATGTCCTGGTTTTCTAAGGACACCTGCCATCAGAGCTTTTTAGAGGCAGACAGTCTCAGTAGGAGTGAGTCTTGACTCCCCATGGAGCTGGGAGACCAGAGGACTCGGAAGTAGTAGAAATGGCATCCGTGATCCATCTACTGATAGCTCTGATCGTGCCACATGCTTTCTTTGTGGCCGTATGTGCCCAGTGCTCATACTGGACAGATATACTTCCCATGGGTCGCACTCCAAGAGTGGAGGAAAAAGAGGCTTGAGACCCCTCAGGGTCTCAACCTGAGTGCACCACCGAGGAAACCATACCGACGAGCCACCACAAGAGGCGTGGTAGGCCAATAAGCCGCCACGAACACCCTCAGGATGGAGTGAGCTGGTTTTGTGGACAGGTGAGTCTGCAGGGACTCTAGTACTGTACCAATGGGCAGTAACTAGGTCTAGACGGTGTTCGTGACACCCTGAAGCAGACCGGTTCCACTTAAGGTTCCTCGTAGAGGGAGCTCTGGATTGGAGCAGGGTCTCAACAACCTCGGTTGAGAGACCCGAGTCTATGAGTTGCGCCCCCCCAGGGGCCATACTCATAACTTTCCACCTCTCCATGTGGGGGTAGCAGGCCGCGCCCCCAGCCTGAGAGGGGAGGTCCAAGACCATGGTCGGACTAGCTGTGTCGATGCCGGCATGCTCTTTCCAGAACTCCAGGGCGCACAGCGATCGGGAGAATGCGTACAGATGCAGCCTCGGCCACGTCTGTACTAAGGCGTCCAGTCCGGGCGGACCTGGAGGCACTAAGGAGAACCAGAGAGAACATTGCGATATCTATCGAGTCGCCAGAGGTCCCACTGAGTCTGTATGAGAATTCTCCATGCTTCATTACTTCCTGATGAAGCCTCGATCTCCCGACCGTGGAGGAAACGTATGACCAGGGAACTCTACCCACTAACCGACCATCAGGTGGAGTGGGTTAGTCCTGTGGACGGTGGGACTGCAGAGACTCCAGTACTGTACCAAACGGGCAGTAAACTGGGTCAAACTGGTGTGGGTTACACCGTGCAGTCGACCACTTCCATTTAGGTCATAGGGTTTCCTCATAGGGGGAGCTCTGGAGTGAGGGATGGTCTCGGCAACCTTGATTGAGAGACCGGCCTCTGTGAGATGTGCCCCCTCGGGGGTCACACTTATTCCAGAACTCCCGGGAGCAGAGCGATCGGGGAAAGGGCGTACAAACGAGGCCTCGGCCACATTTGTACCATAGCGTCCAGTCCCGCAGGAGCTGGAAGCGATAGAGAGCACCAGAGGGGACATTGCGATGTCTGTCGAGTCGCAAATAGATCCACCTGAGTCTGGAAAGACAGTCTCTGCTTCACTCATTCTGGGTGAAGCACATATTCCCCGGGCCTCGGCCCCTGCCTTGACAGGACGTCTGCTCCCATAGGAAACCAAGGTTTCTTCCACATGTCTAGAGCACGTAGGCATTGCCGCGTGACTCTAATGCGAAATGGGTTTTCCCTCGGGGAGAACCCCTTGGTTTTGAGCCACCACTGAAGCGGCCTCATGTACAGCAGTCCAAGAGGTATCACGTTGGATGCAGCTGTCATAAGACCTAACAGTATTTGAAACTGTTTTACAGTGAGTGACCAGCCTAGCTTGGTCGCATTGGCTGTAGTGAGGATCGACTTGAGCAGGTGACATATGTGCCTGCGTCAAGATCGAATCTCACACGACAACTTGGATAAGTGGTTCTCTGTGATGGAGAAAGCACACTTTTCTTGCGAGCGAGAACAACACCTTGATGTTGAACCGCTAACCAGTGCTAGGCCGAAAGGAAGAGCTCTGTCTCGGTAAGCTTTGTCCCTAAAAGCAACCCACAGAAACTTCCTGTATTGAAGAAGGACGGAGATGTCTTTCAGATCTATCGTGACAAATCAGTCCTCGGACCTGATTTGAAACACTGACAGTTTTGAACTTCAGTTTCTGACTGAGAGGTTAAGCTGTCTGAGATCAAAGAAGGACCGCAGCCCGCCATCCTTCCTGACTAGGGACCACCTCGATGGTCCCCTGTCCAGAGCCTGCTCGGGGCCCACCTTGGTGGGAAATACCCCGCTATACCTTCCTCACAGTATGCAGGACCCGTGTAGATGCTTTCGGCAGTAGTATCAACGCTGCCAGAAATTCTACTAAGGGTACCAGCCTTTCGAGACTGGCCTCTGATTTGCCCTGAGCTTCCAGCTCAGTGCCCTGTAACGGAGAACCGGCAGGACACCTGAACTGACTGTGATAGCTGTAAATGCGGGCAATTGAGGGAGCGGAACGTCGGCGATTGTTGGAGGAAGTACCGCACCGCGGGCTTCCACAACCAGCAGTTGACCGCCATTTGTCAGAAGGGAAAGGAGATAGGCTTTGGTAAGCCGTCTACATTCCCAACAGACCTCGTGCAGCTGCCGTTCTACCTCCTTCTTATTCAATAACCAGACCTTGAAAGTCTACTACGGGAACCAGCCTCTCAAGACTGGTGTCTGGTGTTACTAGAGATATTGATTCAGTGCCCTGTAACAGCTCGCTGGCAGGGAACACCTGAATCAATTCTTCTGAGCACCCTCGTGGGGGTGGCGAACTCTCTAGCTCCGCTACGTTTCCGGGCGGAGAGACCAGAGAATGATGTTCGCGGGAGACTGCCGCGCCCTGTAACATTGGCAGGGTTAGCTGACGAATCTCCTAAGGGCCCCGAAGAGGGGCGGCCACCATGTATTGTGGTGAACCACCGACCTCCACGAGAGGGACTGCCCTTATTGGCACTGTACCGCAGTAGTCAGGGCCATATTATGCGAGGATCTCTCAGACTAAAGTACGACCCTCAGATCGGCTTAGTCTTTGAAGCTCCCGGTCAGGAGTGTTGCTAATCCCGCCCTCTAGGTCTCACCGGAGGGAAACGGGCTGCAATGCTCCTATTATGAGCCTCTTATGTGAGGAGCTGGTACACGGCTGGGGTTTCATGCTCCCGTCCAGCAACCCCGACACGTGTACATTTTGCCCATCAAGCCTGATTAGTTATTTAGGCGGCCTGGAAAGCAAAGACGGAGCTTTCAAGGATGATGCCAGGCTGGGCGACAGATAGCTGATTAGCGTCTGTTCAACCCGCGGCATCATCTTACTTTCTAGTTTTTCCCATGACCTAGACAGTTTAGTGTGCAGATCGGGGAAGAACAGACAGCTCCGTTTTGGAAGTGCTGACTTAGTCAGCACGTCCAATAGCTCCTCATACTGAGGCGATCAGGGGGGGGCGGTTGAATACTTTCGACAACGTTCTCCACATCAACCTCCTCAGAGGAAGATAGGAGAAGCGTTGAAAACTCTTCCTGGAAGGAAGGAACCGCATTGCGGGCTTCCTCATCCAGTAGGAGTTTTACCGATCCAATAAGGAAGGAGATAGGGGATCACCCGTCTCCGTTCCTTCTAGCAGATCTGTCTGCGAACCCCACGAGTGCAGCTGCCACTCCGCCTCGACGGAAGCGGGGCCAGACCCGCGAGGAATGCTAGGGAAAGCCCCCTCCTCGAAGAGGGCTTTCTGGGGACGGAGCACCCGCAGTGGAGAACGCTCACACTGCAGGCAGCCAACCCCCTCAAGGGCTGACTGTGCATGCTCCGAACCCAAGCAGACCATACACAGACTGTGTGTATCCCTGCCAACAATGAAGCGCTGGCAGGGAAAAGCACACTGTCTATGTGGCTGCTCAACCGCTTTTCTAGAAATGTTTCTTTCCCCCTTTTTGGTTGACATATTGCTCAAATAAAAGTTGTGCAAACTGGCACAAAAAACAGCAATATGCAGACAGACAGACACACACAGAGCGCTCGCTGAATGACAAAAGCTGACGCCAGCTTCAAACGCACGTGCTTTTATACTTCCCGGTCGATGACGTCACCGCGCCTGTGACGTCACTCCCGTTTCTCATTGGACGTTGGACTATGACTCAGAGAGCGGCCCGCCAATGGCGTTCCCCAAAGTGTCTCAGGACGCAGTGTAGAGTTCCCGGAAGGGAACCATTCATATGCCAGAACCTGCGCAAAAATCCCTTTATAAATCCCAGTCAGGTGAAGATTGTGCGTAGGTGCCATACACATTAAGCTACATTGCTAAAAATCGTCTAGTATCCTTGTTATGTTTTAGAATAAATATTTCAAAATATCCTTAAAAACTAAACTGTATAAAATAGACTAGTTCTGTCATGACAACTCTCTTTCAAGTTTAGCATGGTAATGGATATGACAATGTTAATGTATTTGGTCTTAGCGGAATAGATCTGCTACGCTGCTGCTGCTGAATTGCTGCTGCTGTTGGTTATTGCTGCTGCAAGCAAGTACCAAACTTTCATACTGCCAATGCATATGACGATACGGTGCTGTGAGTATTTAAGACATACTGCTGCTGCACAAACAGCAGAAAATAACCCATAACAGTTCTATACAGGTGGAACTGGGGAAGGTGGGGGATTTCAGTAGGCCAAGTTAACCCATGCTACCAGCCATTTAAATAGCTGCAAGCTCATTGGTTGCGTATGCAACATGAACCAATCAGCTTGTGGCAAGTCGTATAACTCCGTGATATCATGAGTTTATTTAACAAGCCGTCAGCTTACGTCATCTAGAGTTTCATGGCAGAACTAGGTATTTGTTATAACTTTTTTGAAAGTTGATTTTTTTTTTTTTCACTGGCCAAATACTAGGCCATTTTAATAGTTTTAAATAAATAAATTGTATGCCGTATTGCTGATATGGTAAACATATGTGTCAGGGAATTCATATTGGCTAGTTTGGCCTACTTATATTTTGTTGTGAAAATGCCATTATCATTTAAACATAGAATGCAACAGTGATCAAAAATAGTGCATCCACTACAAATATGTCTCAATTCATAAAATGTTTAACTTATAATGATGACTTGTATAATCTCAGTGCTTATCTCAAGTATTGACAGTCTCATTTTTAAGCTAAATGTTTATATCAAAAATCAAAACAGTTTAAAATCAATAATTTTAAAGTTTAAAATGCTTCATTGTTTCGCTTACTGCAGTAAAAGCATGCATACGCATGGGTCAGAGTTTGCATGCGGGTGCACAAATTTTCCCATCAAGTTTGTTTTTATAAATCCCATCTTGCATAGGACGTGGTGTACGCCTATTTCAGGGCATGTTTTGTGCATACACAATGGTTATAAATGGATTTGCGTACGCAACGTTCCCTCCTTGGACTTTCAATGTGTCTTGAAAATTAAATAAAGTCTTATGGGTTTCTAACAATTTTCATTTTCAAGTGAGCTATCTCTTTAAAGGTGCTGTAATTTTGCACGTTTAACATTTTGCTAACCTCAACCACACAGACTCTCTCTAAAACCCCACCCACCAAGACATGTCAGTAAACCTGAATGCACAAATAATTGACAGGCAAAGAGCATATTTGAATAGCAAACACATAGAGAGGCTATGTTCAGATTATTTTTTAAAAAGTCTTTTATAGAGCTTAGATGTTTATAGAGCTTAGAGTTAGGAATGTCACAGAGTCGTGTGATTATCTGTCAGGGAGTAGGATAACTTTATTCACAGTATTCCGAAAAATAAAAAATAAAAAAAGCTTACAGCTGCTTTAATTATCCTTTTCCATTTAATTACAATGCTCATTGTTGGTCCGTGATCCTGGTCTAAATTTTGGACTGAAATCATCATATACATCATGTGTGACCAAGTATAAAAAAAGCAGTCTGAGCCAACCCTATCTATAAAGAGGCAAGACACAGGCAAGTGGCATGAAAACGAACACAAGGACGCAATTAAAGACACACAGAGGGGAATTATACTGGAAATAGAATTACACCCACCACATTTATTACTAGAGGGGGTTGGGGGCACAACATCATTGTCCTCCACAGGAAACAAATGCTTTGCACATCCTGAGAGGCTCTGCAGAAAGATCATTATCCTCCTTCACTCGTGCGTTTGCTCTTTCTTTCTTTCTGTCACGTAAAGGGTGGTCGTGTGTTCATTAGTAGATGCTGTCAGTGTCCTAAGGAGTGAGGAATGAACTGAAAATGAGATCATGCACAGACAGTCAAGCACTGCGCAATCTCTCTCTCTTTCTCTCTTTCTGAGTGTGACATCCTCTTTTCTTAGTAATCACTGGAACAATACCAATCAGAAGGCAGAGCTGTCGGCTCTGACAGTCTCCTACTTAATTGGCTGTAATTAGCTGCTGAAGGAAGTTAGCAGCAGAGCTCAAATTAGCATGCCTTATTGTTTAGCATGATCTGCAGAGGAGCGACATTGCAAATGGAGGCGGACAAACAGAGATGCGACAAGGTAAAATAAGTGGATTTGTGTGATGGACTCTTAAGACCTGTTCCTACAAAGGCAAATATAGGTACGATAAACGTTTTAATTTGAATAAACGGCTGGTAATGCAGCTTTTCAGACAGACATGAACATTCACATGATGAAAAGACTTGATGGCACTCTGAAATAGAGTATTTTGCCAAATATGAACAGCTGCTTCTTTTGACAAGCATATTTCGGAAATGGAAAGTTATAAGCGCCACCTACTGTCAGACAGCAAATTGGCATTTTTATTCAGCATGTCTGCCGTTTTGCTGTTATTTTCTGAAGCATAACAGAACAAACTAAAATATATATATATATATATATATATATATATATATATATATATATATATATATATATGTATATATATATGTTTTCTGTCATGGTGGGGACTTTATATTGTCTGCTATGGTTCTATTTTATATTATTTTTTAATTGAGCTAATTAATTTCAATTTTATTTTGCAGTCATACATTTCATTAAAACATTGATTAATATGTTTATGCTCTATTAATATTTATTATGTTCTTTTTCTCATGAGGGCTATTGACTGTTCTACACAATTTCAGGTTTTCCTGTCCTTGGAACATTTGACAACATTTTAAAACTAGAGCAAAAATAAACCACCATAAACCAAAGGTCACGTGTCCAAACTAGATAGATAGATTAGATTAATCAAGCATTTCTACATTTTTGAAAGACTTTTTTGTTTGTTTATGTATTTGAATGGTCTGATTTGTCTCTATTTCTCAATAAAATCTGAATCAATAATAACAATAATCAGTAGACCATGTAAAGTGCATAGGGTTTTTGTGAAATTTTGATTTCATGTTGAAATTAAGACATATATGTTTCAGAAAAATAGCATCAGTGCTTGGTTTCTGAGGGAGTGTAATTCAAATATGAAGTTGGCTGCTACAGATTCCTGACTACCCTCCCTGGAAACACTTTCATTTGATCTTTCTTTCTCTGTCTCGTATAAAGATACTTCCCTAGGCAACTCGTGTCTGTGGCTCTGGGCTACAGCATGAAACCACAGGTATATCTTTAATATCTTTCTTTGATTACTCAGAAAAGTGCTGCAGAATATCCTCCATCTTCCTCCTGCCATTTTAACCGAATCCATCTCATTTTCTGTCTCCGTTTCTGCAGATGAATGTATTTTATGTGAGCTCTGTCCACATCAGAAGAACCGATACATCCTGTAAAACTCTATTACTGAATTCATCAAAAATTAAGCACAACATTAAGGACGAATAGTGCTGGACACAAGCTGTGTTTGCCTCGATTCAATACGAGGTTTTTTTCAAGGAGACCATCACACCAAAACATTAACACAGCCCACCCCCTGAACCCAGTGATAGATATAAGCAATAAAGTGTTCTCCTCTCTGCGATTTGTGCTCTGACAGAGATAGATACTGATGCTGAATTCTCATAAAGCATTTGTGTGCTGAGGCAATCTCTCTCCCCACTGCAGTGAACACAGCTAATGCAGCTTTAACTGGGGAAAAGCCATATCCATATGCATGAGGACAGTCCACAAGTTGAAATTAATAAAATGAATAATATTTTACATAATGAGGTGGAAGTAAAAAAAAAAAAAAAAGAGCTTAACTTCTATTGGCCCCAAAGAGCTTTTTTTTCTTTCTTTTTAAAATTTATTTATTTATTTTATTTTATTTTATACTACAGTAAGCAGTACACTAGTATTCTAGTAGGTCAACTTAAAAGGTTTTGATAACAAGTCAACTCAACACATCTTTTTCATATCATCATGACACAATGCTAAGTGCATGTAGGGACATTCTGTAAATGACTTGCAGTTCAGTATTTAGTGACTGTCATATACTGATTACGAAGGCGCTGGCATCTAAAACTCGCTGCCGTGTCTGAACAGACTTGTCCATTTGTTTACCGTGGCAGTGAACACATGCGGTCTGACAGCTAATCCCGATGCTGAATGAACCCTGTCACACACGCCACTAACATCAGCCAAGCGGGACACAGTCTCCAGAAGAGGGAGGGGTAGAGGAGATGAAGTAGAGGGGGAAAAAAGAATAAACAGACCCAAGACATCAGGAGAGGAGTGGCCACAAGCAAAAAAGGGAACAAAATGGAGGAAATGAAGATATAGCTATGTTTGGAATGGAATACTAGCACACTGTGTACTGTATATCACACATTATACTGTGAACTGGACACTGTAGCTCTGTTTTAAAACCTAGTTGTTGTCTATAGACATGCTACATGAATATAACTAGCAGCAAATATGACTCACTGTTGATTTGAATAAAGTATGACATTAGAATGCTTCTAAGACAATGACATGCCAATCTAACAAGCATACAAATAATGCAAACACATTATTCTTAAAATGGTCCATTTTTCCACAATGCAGTGGGGATCCCCTACTGATTTTGTACGTTTGCCCACTGACAAAGAAATGATCTATAATTTTAATGGTAGGTTTATTTTAGCAGTGAGAGACAGACAAACAAAACAATAATCCAGAAAAAAACATTTCAAATGTGTTAAAATTGATTTGCACTTTTGATGAGTGAAAATTTTGACCCTTTTGCAAAACATGACTTAGTACTTGGTGGCAAAACCCTTGTTGGCAATCACAGAGGTTAGACATTTCTTGTTATTGGCCACCAGGTTTGCACACATCTCAGGAGGGATTTTGTCCTACATGTCTTTACAAATCCTCTCCAAGTCATTAAGGTTTGGAGGCTGACGTTTGGCAACTCGAACCTCCAGTTTCCTCTGCAGATTTTCTATGGGATTAAGGTTGGGAGACTAGCTAGGTCACTCCAGGACCTTAATGTGCTTCTTCTTGAGCCACTCCTTTGTTGCCTTGGTTGTGTGTTTTGGGTCATTGTCATGATAAAATACCCATCCACCACACATTTTCAATGCTCCCATCGTCCCTTTGATTCAGTGCAGTTGTCCTGTCCCCTTAGCATCTGACCATCTCATCTGACCACAACACTTTCATCCAGTTGTCTTCTGAATCATTCAGATGTTCATTGGCAAACTTCAGACGGGCCTGTACATGTGCTTTCTTGAGCAGGGGGACCTTGCAGGCGCTGCAGGATTTCAGTCCTTCACGCCGTAGTGTGTTACCAATTGTGTTCTTGGTGACTATGGTCCCAGCTGCCTTGAGATCATTGACAAGATCCTCCCGTGTAGTTCTGGGCTAATTATTGAAACTCCACAAGATGAGATCTTGCATGGAGCCCTAGACCAAGGGAGATCACCAAGCTGCTTGGCAATGGTCTTGTAGTCCATTCCAGTCTTGTGTAGGTTTACAATCTTGTCCCTGACATCCTTTGACAGCTCTTTAGTCTTAGTCCATGGTGGAGAGTTTGGAATCTGATTGATTGATTGCTTCTGTGGACAGGTGACTTTTATATAGGTAACAAGCTGAGATTAGGAGCACTCCCTTAAAGGGAGCCAGAAATCTTGGTGATTGATAGGGGATCAAATACTTATTTCACTCATTGAAATGCAAATCAATTTCTAACTTTTTTAAAATGCATTTTCTGGTTTTTAATGTTGTTATTCTGTCTCTCACTGTCCAAATAAACCCACCATTAAAATTATAGACTGATCATTTCTTTGTCAGTGGGCAAACGTACAAAATCAGCAGGGGATCAAATAATTTTTCCCCCAAATTCAGTGGCTTTGTAAATATCTCAATAATAAATAACTATACTAAATAAAATTTATGAATATCATTCAAGTGATTGTTTGTTTTAAGTATACTAAAAAAGGGTCTAAAATCCAGTATTTATTCATTCATTCATGAGGAAATTACTTAACTGACAAATTATAATATATATGGATCCATTATTTATTTTTGTTAAATGTTAATCAAAATATTTGAGAATGGAGAAATTATACTGATTATACAGATACTTTTTTCAAGAACTATCGTTGTTACTCCTCCCATATCAATAGTCTTCATCTTTAACAACTTAAGTAATGTTCATTAGTGATGGGAAGTTCGGATCATTTTACCGACTCGGATCTTTGAGTCTCGTTCAGCAAAATGAACGAATCTTTTTTCGAGTCATTTCGTTCATTTCGTTCATTTTACCAAAATATGATTAAAAAGCTACGTGTTACTTCCATAACACATCTACTGCTTATACAAACGTTGATCACACTACAAACAAGACAAAACTATAATGCTATTAGAAACAGAAAAGATTAATTCATTGTTTACCTGGGTCTTCAGTCTATGATTAGCTCCCTCACCTCTATCTGTCGGGTTCGTTCATCACGTGACAGCCCCATACGCTTTACCTATGCTGCCTGAGCCGGAAAAAGAATTGATTAGTTCATCTCTCGAGTCTTTCGGTTTGAGTCGTTCGTTCATAGTTGCGCAATTGCGCCTGCGCGACTGAACGAATCACTCCCGGAGACGACTCGTTCTTCCCGAGTCACATTAAAGATTCGTTCAAAATGAGTGTGTGTGTGTGTGTGTGTGTGTGTGTGTGTGTGTAAAATTCCTTAATATTAATGCAGCACATTAGGCCATGATCTTACAGACTTTTCTAAGCTTGTGTTTATTTTTGGACTGCCTGTTCTGCAGGCCAATAAAATAAAAATCACACCCGATGTTACTTCGAATTAATCACATTGTAAATAAACGTCAAGAACACTGCATTGTGGGAAATTTTACTCTTCCCAGGGTGCTCGGCTGTATACTGAACAATTTTCATCTTGTCCTCTGGGTATTATACTTTCTATAAAAATGTACATACTGTACTCAGTATATTGCATTCTGCAAATATAGTTAGAGTAGTATGCGGTATGCCGTTGCAAACATTCCCAGAGAGAGGAGAAAAACAAAGACAACAAGGAAGGGGGTGGGGAATGTAATGGAAAAGACAGAAAACAGAAGAAAAATACACAAGGATAGGGAGGTAGGTAAAAGGTAAACAGCGAGAGACATACAAATCAGAGAGGAGTGAATATCTGGCTCAAGGTCAGAGTGTCGTCCTGTTGTGGATATGTTTGCCAGGACACAATCTCCCTGGAGGCCAAAGGGGCGGATACAGGACCAGCAGGCAATGCTGGCAAGGTGTAGATAACAAACACACGGTCAGGACAGGTCACCTGCAGGACAGAAAGACCTCAAGAGAGGCTGAAGATTCTGGGCCTGTTGTTTAGGGTGTCCTGGGTTAGTCTTGCTGGCCACTCTGTGGATGTCGGTGTGTGTTTGTGTGTGTTCTTTCAGAGATATCCGCGTCTCAGCGCTCAGATCCCTTGCCCTATATCCGAAGACTGGAACACAGCTCTATTATGAGCCCAACACCCAGTAGAGGGCAAAGATGGAGCCCATTAAACTTACGGCAAACCGGAGAAACTGAGAGAAAGCTGTGTGTCTGACAGTCATGAGGTATACGAAAAGAAACTCATCTTTTATTCAAGTGTGTTGAGGCAGTTGGTGGTAGATGGCTTCAGGTGGTCAATGTAACAAGGAAAAGTGTTGTTTACCTGTGAGCTCACTGAGGCCTTCAGCACAGCAAACTATTGAGGCAGACTGAGAGGAAAACAGAGACTTTTATCATTTTTAGGCATTTATATTTTGACTGACTGATGGTAGACGCAAACAGTTCAGCTTCTTAAGACAAGTTTTTTCATTGATTAGTTTGTTCCAAAACCCTGTGAGCTTTACAAGAGTCTCAAGATGTGAAAAGGATCTTAAATGGTGCTAGGGGAAAGAGAGAGAGAGAGAGAGAGAGAGAGAGAGAGAGAGAGAGAGAGAGAGAGAGAGAGAGAGAGAGAGAGAGAGAGAGAGAGAGAACACAACAGTCACAACAGTCAAAGATGTTCATTTAGCAAATGCTTATAGACAAATAGTTAAAAATGTCTATTATCTTAGCTATTCATTCATTAGCTATTACATTAAAAATCCAATTTAAACAGACTGACTTGAATGACCCTTTTTGATGATGAGTGTGTTTTCAGTTATGAATTTAAATACAGGACTCACAGGTAAAAATATAAAACTGGACAAAATATAATAAAGTGGATGCAGATCATCATGAAAGTGTGTCAACATCACTAAGTCCTAAAATATCATAATCTGACCTTTTTTAGATAATGCAAGGTTAGTTCATGTTGTCAAATGTCATGTCGTGCGACTTCACAAAAATTAAATATTTTGGAATAAAATATTCCCTGTTTTTGTAAATAATGCTTTTCACTATGAAAGGTACATTTAGATAATTTTAAAAAATAATGATAAAACACATACACTCATTTTTTTTTTCCTGATTGTTAAACCACATGACATTTTTAGAGCCTTTTTTTTTCTGGAAAATGCTATTAAAGTTTTTTTCTAAACCATATACAAAAATACAGGTTCTTTATTGGCATCAGCAGTTCCATGAAGAACCCTGAACATCCATGGAAACTTTTTCAAATGCAGAAAAGGTTCTTTATATTGGAAAAGGGTTCTTTAGATGTGTAACATGTTCTTTAAAATGGTTATTTTAAGAACTGTTCACTGAAAGATTATTTGGAAAGCCACAAATGGTTATTCTATGGCATCATTGCAAAAACACCCCTTTGGAGCCTTTATTTATAAGAGTGTATCCCAAATATGAAGACAAAAGAGATTTTAACACAGCACGTAAACCGTTGTTAGTTATAAGCAGTGTTACACTCTTAAAAATAAAGGTGCTTTAAAAGGTTCTTTAAGCGATGCCATAGAAGAACCATTTTTGGTTCCACAAAGAACTATTTAGTCAAAGGCTCTTCAAAGAACCATCTCTTTCTTACGTTTTTATAATCTGAAGAACCTTCTTTCGCCACAAAGAACCTTTTGTGTAACAGATCAGATGTTAAAAGGCTCTTTATGGAACCATTTAGACAAAAAAAGGTTCTTCTATGGCATCGTGAAGCACCTTTATTGTTAAGAGTGTTGGCTAGATGCTTGGTAACAGACAACCAATCGCGTGACTCATATTCACGTGTTTTGGACCTTTATGGAAACTGCATGTTATCCAAACAGTAGTTTTAGCATTTGAGGGGGAAAATGTCAAATGGTGATGGAAAAGCCATCAACTGGAGCAAGAAAGAAACTCATTCTTACCTTACAGGAATAGTTCATTTTTCCAAACCTGTAAGACCTTTGTTCATATTCGGACAAAATCTGAGAGCTCTCTGACCCTTCATAGACCTTGGTCAAGGCACAGAAATGTAGAAAGGACATTGTGATTTCCTCTACACGTGACCAAGGCATGAAATGTGTCGTGATACTCTCCATAATGGTGCCCTAGGGTGACATGGAGGGGAAGAACTTGTTAATACAGTATGCAGTATATAATATAATGCTGCACAATGCTTCAGCCTTATGTAAACAAGTCACAGGTTGCATCCATTCTATCAATGACACTGACACTGCAGATAAGCAAATAAGAATGGTTTATGAATGTACATTGTAAAATGTCCATTTATGAATAGGACAAACTGGTAACCTTGGGTAAATTGTGAGCAGTGTTAAATGTGAATCAAGATAACCCAGGATTATATTTAGCCAGGGTTTAGAAAGACCCAGGGTTAACTATTTCAAGTGTGACAAGCTATTACATTTTAAGAAGATTTGTCCTTTTCATCATTGTCACATGTCACTGAAATATACCTGATAGGTAGGCAGCTCAGTGGGTTCTCTTAACAGAACTACTGAAGAAATGTTTTGTGGTTAAACTTCATCCATAGATGATACACAGAAATCTCAGTTGAGCTTCAAACGTGTGTGTTATTTATCCCTACAGCGTGTCTGTTTTTATATATTGGTTGTTTTTGTAACACTCCGAGCAGGAAGCTGACACCAGCAGTGGTTTGTCCTGAGGGGAGATTTCCTCTCTGCGGTTAATTCCTTCCCAGTGACACATGTTCCGTGATTAAGATGTTCCACTAAAAGTGTTCCACCCCAGAGGACACGAAGTGTTTCTGCTGGAGTGGAGCGGGCGGAACTGACAGAGGTCAATATAACATCTTCCACAGGTCTGTCAGAGGGTTTGTCGTAAGATACACAGCCCAACCAATGCTGAAATACACACACACCTCTCGTAACGCATGGTTCCAGGGACAGAACCTCACGTGGCTGAGAGTGGTTTGCTCTGTCATTGATTTTGTAATGATTCGGTGGAGGAGTTGAAATGCGGAACATTGAAGTCAGTAATACTGTGCCAGGGTCCCTGTCTAATATTCCTACCGCAGTTCTCAGATCAGTGCTACCTCAGAGGTTAGGGACTGCTGTTTTTTTCTCTGAACACAAGTCCCTGGAAAATATCTGCTCATACTTCATGTTTGACCATCTAGAAGACAGAAATACCCACACTTAAAGTGAAAACAGAGACAGCAAATGGAGGAGGAGATGGACCACTTAAAAGTAAATGGGAAATATTGTAGCTCTTAATAGGTATACAAAAGAAAAATAAGTTTTTATACACTGTATATTTAAATACTGCAGATTCAGTACCACATATTAAGGGGAAATGCACCTGTCAAGTTTGAGATTTTGGGCTTTTTGTTTTTTCATAAAGTGTTTTTTTTTTTTTTTTTTTTTTCAGAATCAATTTTTAATTTTCAATCACAATACATATTTTTAAAGGTTGTTTTCTCAAAATGATTTTTTTCTCCTACATTGAGCCATAAATCTCCACTTCAGTAGCCCCTACACACACCAAATAATACATTTTTATTCCTGTCTATATCCTGAAGGTTTTTACAGAGGGATTTGTTCATATATGATTTGCTAGATTTTATACAACATTTTATTCCCCAAAAATTGTAAAACAATATATTGTTTTCTTTCTAAGTATTTTCTGAATTATGGAGTGAAAAAATAAGATACCCAAATTCCTTCTGTAAAAACATTTGACTCTAACATGTCAAAACAATTGAACAAGAATTTTAAAACTGACTTCATCCAGTTTTTTTTTTTTTTTTTGTGCTAGAAATATATGCAAGTTAGTGCATATTTAATTAAACAATGCCTAATTTGCATATTTAAACCTAATATTTTAGAAAACTTGTAATACAAAAAATGTTTACAATTATTAATGTAATCAATCAACTGGGTAAGTAAGGTATAACTATTAGTTTGTTGTTGTTGTTTTTTTACCCTATTAACCTGCAGTGTCTTGACTTAACATACTGTTATTTAGGAATGATCATAAAAAGTAAATTTTTAGGTTGTGATATTTCTAATGAAATTTTTAATTGTTATTAAAAACTGTTATTTGTTTTTTTATTGTTCTTTTTATTGTTATTTGAGAACAAGCAAGCTACAAAAACATAACTACTGTTCAAAAGTCATGTTTAGTATGTAATATAAGTTTGTGTTCTCATTTTTTCTCAAATGAAAGCGGGCATATAACATGCTATGCAAAGCCTCACACAGTCCTCAGGGTAATGTACTAACGGCCTCTCTCCGTGCATTAATTATTCAGCTTTATCATTAAACACATTTGATGTATGGTAATATTAAGTCTGTTCAAGTTTGAAAATATCAGAGTAATTATTCTTCTGCGTAATGTGTTGGTTGATTTTAAATGAGGGAATATGCGGCTCATAGAGGAATGCTGTTGCATCTGTGTTTATAATGTGGGTCAGATGCAATCATTATTTCTGAAGGCCTGTAATAAACTCTAATGCATTCATTACACATCCAATAGAATGTTGTGTTCTGAATTATAGTCATGAATATAGGACGCTGATGGCAGTAAAGCAAGTTTTAGGTGTCTGTCTCAGAAGGTGTCCATCTCTAGAGGGATTTTCTCAAGAGATGCTTTTTAGTTGCAGTTTGTGGCTCTACTGGCTTTCCTCGAGGGATTCTAATAGGGAACACATCACTTTGATCTGTTGACGTCAGTATAAAAACACAAAAAAGAAAGAAAGAAAGAAAGAAAGAAAGAAGGAAGGAAGAAGGAAACAAAGAAAAAAGACATACTTTGACATTTTAACCTTCAAAGCTCTTCCTCTCACCATATACATCTGTACACACATATCTTATTGACGGACTGTCAAGAAACACATGACCACTTTTACATATTCTGCTTTTAAAGTTTACTAGTGCATTTGGGAATTTGCATATTCAGGCTCAATCTTCCAATCAGCATGTCCTTGGTCTCTCACAGAGGACATAGCAGGACTCCATATTCAGATGAGAGGACTTGTGTCATTTGCATAACCTGATCTAAATGTCACATGTCAGTGCCCAGGATTCACAGGGGAATTTTAGAGGATTTAATGGATTTATAGTAAATGATAAATATGGTGATTTGGACTCTCAGGGAGTTTTTAAATGCATTAGATGTTTCTTTTAGTGGCCTGGAACCCTGTTTCATAAAAACATAGGCGATTTGTGATTCTTCCTCAGAACTTTCTTACTAATGATGTAAATGACAAATATACTGCATATACTAATAATTGATAAATTGCAGTAATTTATAAACCCTAACCTTACTTTATTTTCAACTTTTCAATTATGTCCTTCACTTTTAATTGAAAATAAATACCTTGCCGATATGATGAGATTTGAAAAGGGAGAAAAATATGCGCCAGAAGGGGGATTCAAACCCAGATTGGTCACGTTGAAAAATGGTGAAACATGCAATCTTTTGTAGTGTTGAATATCCCAATCACACTGTCACAAGGAGGAGTCAGAGACGTGCGGATCCATTTGCATGGCTTTATTGAGAAGTGTCGACAGGCAAGAATAATCACCAGAAAACAGGAACAACGTAGGTAATCCGGGAAACAGTTCGATAGACATGCAATGGTCGCAATGGCAGGAAGCAGGAATCATCAACGGGGTACACAGTCCAGAGTCATACACTGATAAACCAACACTGAGATAAACGCTTAGAATTACGACCAAATGGAACAATAAGACTTCGCAAGGTGGCTGTGTGTGTGTGAGTGGCTTAAATGCAGTCAGAGTCATGAGGTGCAGCTGTGAGAACTAATCAGAGCAGTGAGAAACAAGGGCCAGGTGAATGCAGAGATTAGTGCAGTGGCTTATGGGGAATGAAGTCCATGAAGTGTGGTGCAAGAGTTTATGATGACAGGGAAGACCAGATACATGACAGAGCCCCTCCACAAGGAGCGGCTTCCAGACGCTCTAACCACCTTATACAACCTGGAGGGTGGTGGAGCGGAGGCGGAACAGGGGGAGGGATGGAGGGCCAGGTCCATGTAGGGGTACTGGAACCACGAACTGAGGCTGAGCCGACGGAGGGAGAAGCCATGGCGGAGGAAGGGTTGGCTCCTGCATGGGGCCGACCGACGGAGGTGGAGCCGGTGGAGCCCGAGGCGGAACCGGAGAGTCGATGGTCCTGGGCGACACAGAGGATCCGGAGGGCCAAGGCGGAACCCAAGGCTCTGGCGACCCCGGCGGAGATGGAGGTCCGGAGGTACGCAGCGGAGCCGGAGTGACAGAGGATCGAGGCTGTGCCCACGGGAGGGAGGAGGTCCACAGAGCCGGCAGGACGGAGTGACGAGGCGCAGCCGGAGGAGTAGAGTCCAGAGGCGAAGGTGGGGCGACGACTGACCGGGGCGGAGCCGTAGAGACGATGGAGCCCGGAGGAGCTGGTGGGCCGACGGCCGACAACGGAGACGAGGGAGCACAGAGCCGGGGTGGAGCCGCAGGGTCGGAGGGCCGAGGTGTAGTCCAGGACTCTGAGTCTGGAGGTGATGGTGAGGGATCCTTCAGTCTGGACACCGATGGAGACTGGCAGTCCCACGGCAAGTCCTCTGCACCGAAGGTGGGATGTGGGTGAGCAGAGGGACTGTCAGGAGACAGAGGTGGCGGGACTGGAGCAGCAGGGAGGGTGGGTGGGAACAGTCCATGCATGAGCTCCGTGACCAGAACCGGGCAGACAGGAATCTCAGGACGACTGGATGGAACCAGCGGAGTCTCTGGAAGGCTGGGCGGAACCAGCGGAGTCTCTGGAAGGCTGGGCGGAACCAGCGGAGGCTCTGGAAGGCTGGGCGGAACCAGCGGAGTCTCTGGAAGGCTGGGCGGAACCAGCGGAGTCTCTGGAAGGCTGGGCGGAACCAGCGGAGTCTCTGGAAGGCTGGGCGGAACCAGCGGAGTCTCTGGAAGGCTGGGCGGAACCAGCGGAGGCTCTGGAAGGCTGGGCTGAACCAGCGGAGTCTCTGGAAGGCTGGGCTGAGGAGCGGGCTCTGGACGACGCTCTTGTGAAGCGAGCTCTGGACGACGTTCTTGAGGAATGAGCTCTGGACGACGCTCTTGAGGAGCGGGCTCTGGAGAACTGGACGACCCCAGCGGAGATTCAGGAGGGCTGGGCGTCTCCAGCGGAGATTCTGGAAGAGCAGGCTCTGGGCGAGCGGTCACAGGAGGGCGCTCTGGCGGCGGAGACTCTGGAAGGCTGGGCGGGACCAGCGGAGACTCTGGAAGGCTGGGCGGGACCAGCGGAGACTCTGGAAGGCTGGGCGGGACCAGCGGAGACTCTGGAAGGCTGGGCGGGACCAGCGGAGACTCTGGAAGGCTGGGCGGGAGACCAGCTGCTCGAGCCGACAGCAGCGGTGGGTCCTCCACGCTAGACATTAGTCTTTGATATGTCTTGGGTGCAAATTTGGGCGTGGTGGCAGCCACCTTGTGCAGTAGCCCTGGCGTGGCAGCCATCTTGTGAACAGGCTCTACCTCACCCACAGTAAACGGAGATTCACAAAACAGCAAAACAAAATCTATATACTGTGTGAGGGTCCAACTGGGGTCTTCCTCAGGTAAGTTCAAACTGATCTCAGTGTCCAATCCGCTCCAAAAACATTCCTTGAGCATAGTTTCATCGCAAGGTGCCAGGTAACTATAAGCAATGAATTTCTCCACATAATGCTCGATGGGACGGCCATCTTGAAAAATGGAGCAGAGTAGACTCACGGGATCGGACAGACTTCCTGATAGCTCCATTCTTGGGTGGTCGTTCTGCTGACGAATAAAGCCGCTGGATCCTTGTATCGGCGAAGTCTTCTGTCACAAGGAGGAGTCAGAGACGTGCGGATCCATTTGCATGGCTTTATTGAGAAGTGTCGACAGGCAAGAATAATCACCAGAAAACAGGAACAACGTAGGTAATCCGGGAAACAGTTCGATAGACATGCAATGGTCGCAATGGCAGGAAGCAGGAATCATCAACGGGGTACACAGTCCAGAGTCATACACTGATAAACCAACACTGAGATAAACGCTTAGAATTACGACCAAATGGAACAATAAGACTTCGCAAGGTGGCTGTGTGTGTGTGAGTGGCTTAAATGCAGTCAGAGTCATGAGGTGCAGCTGTGAGAACTAATCAGAGCAGTGAGAAACAAGGGCCAGGTGAATGCAGAGATTAGTGCAGTGGCTTATGGGGAATGAAGTCCATGAAGTGTGGTGCAAGAGTTTATGATGACAGGGAAGACCAGATACATGACACACACATTGGTGGGTGGAATTAGTGTAAATACTCTCTGTCAACAAGCACAAAAGGATAAATCAGGCTTCAAAAATACACCCTAAAACACCATGAAAATATCAAAGATACTTATTCTTTGAGTCGGCTTGAGAGCTTGATCAGTTCAGATGAACAAACTGTTCATGTTGTGTAAACCAACTCACTCATTATAACAGTATCAGAATATAATAAAACTCAATGATTCATTCATGAATCAATCACCACTGCTTCTCTTATTAACTCTCAGGAATGTGTCCAAGTTATGTGTAACATTACAGAGTTTACAGTATTTCTATTTCTAGAAGATGGATGTTATTAAAATTCTAAAATATGTAGTTAGTGAATATTTTAATTACTAGCAGATGCAGATTGCATTTCAGCGTGCATATAGCCTAGTTCAGGGACAGGCAATGTCGGTCCTGGAGTGCTGATGACCAACAGAGTTTAGCTTCAACCCTAATGAAATACACCTGAACAAGCTAATCAAGGTCTTCAGGATTAATAGGGCTACAGGCAGAGTTGGAGGTAAACTCTGTAGGACATCGACGTAGCCTATCCCTGGCCTAGTTAAACAACATGACATGACCAAGCCAGTGCAGTTTTTCCTGCAAACTGCAAATTTGGCATTGATTTTATACAATAATTCAAATGAGCAGTTAAAATTAAGTGACTTAAGTGACATTTTAGAAACAATATTGTCAATGTTGACCATTTTGCTTGATTTGGTTAATGGAAATGGTGTATCATTACTATATGATTAAGCGTTTTGAATTAATTGAGTGAGTCAATGACTCAATAACCCATTCATAAAGACAGGCACGTGCTTCATTATTAAACAAATCAGCCATCTGCTTAAAACAAACTTGCTGCCACCTATTGGCAGTTTACTTTCATATTTAAAATTAGCCTATCATTGCATCCTGAAATTGCATGGACATAGTTATTTTTGTGCCTCACCTTATTGAATATGCATTTGTAGGAGTTTTCCTTTCAGACACAACATTTATGGGATGAGAGTATTAAAATGTATCATGCAACAATTTACTAGCGTTTGTGCTCATCAAAATACTGGTATTTGCTGCTCTCGGTAGACTGCACTGGACTTTATGGAAATGATCTGGCTGTGTCTGTATTTTTTAATGTGCGCATTATCAGTAAATCACACTCAGAATTTCCCCCTCTCATCGGCACTTTGCGCTTTAACGCTAATTTGTCCTGTTTAGTAAATCTGACTCAGAGTCTAAAACACATTCATTAAATATGTTATAAAGTGATTGTGAAAGCTTCATGACATTCAATATAGAATCCTGCATTACTGAGGTTTTGTTAGCCTTTACGAATGCAAAATAACAAATTTTATACAGATATGTTTTATTAGCATATTTAATTAGCATCTGAGTGTGGATATGATCCATTTATTAATAAAATATAAGTTCATGTGATTCTGGATTAAATCAATATGCCATTACATCGCTGTTGAATTCATTTTGACATGTTCAGTCTTCCTGAAAGCAGCGTTTTATTTCACATTTCTGGAAGAGTGCTTCTACTGCAGTAGGACAAAGAGAGGTCTCTAGCTCATTTGCTCAGTGTTCATGCCTCGCCAAATCGACAGATGGATTTTAATACATTTTTCATGCAACTAATAAATAACTAACATAGACATTTATCACATTATAATATTTTATAAAGTGCTTCTTGTTGAGTGCATTTTACATGTACACAGATGTTCTCAGAATATTTGAGCCTTTTCTATCAAAGTAGGTTTCGCTGATCACCCGGGCCACCCCCTGAGCTTGCTTAAGCACATGGGCGGTGCCAGGGATGAGATTCTAGGTCTTGAGCTTTAAATGTTATTTAATCAGCTTGTCTTTACCATTATGTAAGATAACGCTTCTGCAACAAAGTAGAGGCTTGTTTAAACTACTCTATAGCATTCTGCAACCAACACAGAAGAACTAAACCTGTTTATAGGCTTCATATTCAAATTTTTCCAACATCCAAAAGAAATATGTATTTTGCAGAGAGGAAAGAAAATGACTCAAATAATTTGTTTGCACACTTGACGCCATTTAAGCAGGACATTTGCAGCTCACTTTGTTTTATTAAGACATGAATCTTGCAAATTGTCAGCT
The DNA here is from genome assembly GCF_049309525.1 of Garra rufa. Lineage (NCBI taxonomy): Eukaryota > Metazoa > Chordata > Actinopteri > Cypriniformes > Cyprinidae > Garra > Garra rufa. The sequence goes on along the minus strand of NC_133371.1, from coordinate 6,323,241 downwards.
ATAAGGGAGTTTGAGATCATTGTCACATGTCAAAGTTAAAAGGGTAGCATTAAAGGGTCATATAATGCGGTTTCTTATTTTCCTTTGTCTTTGGAGTGTTACAAGCTGTTTGTGTTTGTGTTAAGATTTGTAAAGTTGCAAACACGTCCCCACTGGTCCACATCACAGGGTGAGTAGATTAGCATAACACTGCCCATATGTATATGGAAATAAAGAAGGCGTAATATTTACCGGCTGTAGTATTGTTGCTTCTGCCATGTTGTGGTGTGTTTCATTGCGAAAGCGAAAGTACATTGTTTGGCCTTCCAAATGAGGACACAGCTAGAAATCAGTGGTTAAGTTATATTTACAACACTGTTTCAGAACAGTAACACAAATATTCGAGTGGGTGATGCGCATTTCACAGAGACTTTTTGCTGAACCTGGGAGAGCATCTTACAGCTGTACACAAAGGGTTAAGGCTATAAAAGTGGGGGAATTCCAATGTTGCAAGGACAGTCTGCGCCTCTGACTGACGGTCTGTAAGTACATTTTCATATTTAAAGAATTTAGTACTGACTATTCAAACGCAAGTTTTGAGCAGTGTAGATTATTGCTTGTTTCTCATTCTACGTTTGCAAATGCAGACATGTTGTTATGTTTACGTTGCATGGCACAACAAATGGCTCGTTTATAATGGGTTTTATTGTTTCTGTCTCGTCGCGGAGAGAAACTGCATGGTAAGAGGCGTAACATTTCCATCACATGCCTGAGGTATTCAGCCAATCACAACGCATTGGATAGCTGGCCAATCAGAGAACACTTCGGGTTCCATCAACGATGAGTTTTGTAAAAATCTAAGCGTTTCAGAAAGGCGGGGCAGAGTGGAGCAACAATAATGTACTGTACGTGGAAAATAATGTTTTTTGAACTTTAAACTGCATAAACACATTGCATTACAACAAACACACAAAATAATGCTCTTTTTAGCAACATCATATGACCCCTTTAACTAAATGTTCAATACTGAAATACCAAGTCAAAAAAAAAAAAAAAAAAAAAAAAAAAATAAAATAAATGTATTTGTACTTGAGCGTTAAATGCATAAATACAGGAATAAAAGATCTTTGGGTATGTCTTAAGTGGAAACTAAAGTTAGAGGACATTTTTAAGTTTTATTGTAACTCCATAATACTGAAAAATTTACTTCATTAAAAATAATATGGAGTAGTCGTAGCCTAATGGTTAGAGAGTCTGACTTGTAACCAAAGTTTGCGTGTTCGAGTCTCAGGTCCAGCAGGTGAGACCCTTGAGGAAGGCACCAAACCCCCATGGCTGCCCACTGCTCCAGATGTGTGTGTTCACTACTGTATGTGCACTTGGGTGGGTTAAATGCAGAGCACAAATTCCAAGTATGGGTCACCATACTTGGCCACACATCATGTCATTTCCTTTCTTTTAAATAACTTGTCAGCTGTTATGTTTCAAGATTTGCTTTAAAGTGTACCATATTCCAAAATTTAATCAAAGGCTTCTTCAATTTACAGGTCTGGGCTCAAGTCTTGAATATCCACGGACCAGCCCCTGTTAACCTCTGCATATACACTAACATTAAAATTGATCAGATGGTGATTTGGTTGGGTGTTTCCTGGTAACGCCATCATGAATGAAACACCAGGTCACTTGCTGACCCTGTTAAATCAGACTTGAAAATGAAACACTTATAAAAGATGAAGTGGTGCTGGAGACATGTATCTGTTATATGCTAGTTTCTCTAAATGCTGGTGTTCAGAGCTCAGACTTTGGCGGAACAAAGTAAGGCAACCAAACAGACCTAAAATCATTTAAAGCTCAGCGAATTGCACCTATTTGTGGAAATGCTGTTTCCTGCAATCTATGGCAGCCCCTGAGCAGGTCTAATTAACGGCCTGAGATATCGACCACCGCTCCAGCCCAAGACAAATAACCACGCATTTATCTCAAACCTATTTTACCTAATTAAAGCAACACCTCCATTGACTTTTACTCTTTGAACACTTTGAGTCTGATTGGGAAACTGGATTTATGAAAACCAAAGAAAGCCTGGAAGAGGTTTTCAGTTAGAGAAAGCAAAAGACTCAAAGAAAGTAAATGTGACTTGAGGTCATGTTTGCTTATCCAGCTTCTCTCGGAAGAGTGCTTTACTGCAGACAACAGATTCATCATTGTTATCATCTGCAGGATTCATCAGTGATTATCATTTTATTGGTCATTGTGGGACAGTGTCTCTGTCTGATTGCTGCCATAATACAGATGATTAACATATTATATATCATTTCAAATGTTTGTTATTGTGGGTTAGCTGTGTACTGTAATTTAAAATCAATAAAGGTTTGACTAAAGGAAGCATATGCATGGGAATTATTTGATCTAGACATATTTTCTCATGAAAGATAAGGAGAGGGAAATGTGACCAGCAACTTTTTTGTTATGTAGTGCAATTTTAAAGTTCATAAAAGTTTAATTGAAACATTTACACATTTCACAGTTGAAACTTGATAATTTATGCTATTGCAGGGTAACAGTGATAGGAATAATGGTGTGATAAATAGACAGGGTTACTAACAGCATTACTTTTTTGTTTTCTTTAAGAAATGAAAAGTAGCCGAGATTAACTTTATGAATGTTCATGTTTGTTTACGGAGGTGATGTGGGCTTTTACCTACATGTCCACGCATCTCATATGGATGTTTAAAATTTGAAAAGCGGAGCTACTCATGGGCGTGATTACATTAGTGATGAGTTTAGAAACAACTGGAGCTTGCGTTGGTATCTTACGGATTACTTTATTGGAGAATATTTGTTTTTGACATGACTAGACATTTCAAGCTTTCTATACATGTATTTCTCATGTCTGGGAGCCAATTATTTGTGGAGATTCAGGTTGTTTTATTTACATGTCTGTGAAGAAAGATGACTGAGAACGAGACGGCAGATAGTGCACCCTGATTATTTTCTTTATTTTACAAAAGTACATTGTTTTGTTGTTATTATGACTATACACAAATAAAAGTAAACCCTTTGCAGTTTCAAGAGATGCCTTATTCTTATCTGTGGTGTATTTATCATGTCAGCGGGTTGATGCAAATCCAATAATGTGATATTTTAGATTATTTTTTTTATATAATATTGTAACTCGGTAACTATTTATGAGAAGTAACTAGTAACTATAACTAATTATTTTTTTTAAAGTAACGTGCCCAACATTGCAGGGTAACATTATCAATCTGAAACTTACTTATTTGATTTATTTGATTAGTAACAAATACATGTTTCAGCCAAATTTAACCCGTTTAATCCTACCAGTGACAATAGTGACTGTGTTTTCATTTCAAAAGGTCTAAACCTTACTGACTGATGTTTTAGTGCACTTCCTGCAAATATGGAAAAAATAAAAAATAAAGGGTCTCAATTAAATACGTTCAGTTTCACATGGTTAGAGCAAATTGTCATATGACCAGGGCAGTTTATTTTCTGTTTGCACCTTGAGAAGATAATGCCTGCATCAGAGCTCCAAACGAAAGGCTAGTATGTTAACATGAAAATATGGCAAAGATTTTTGGTACACATTATCTTTTAGGTGTCTAGTATCAATATATGAATTCACATATATTCAGGTTTGTTGCGTGCGGTCATAGAATAAGTAAGCATGTTGATGATCACAATAGTGACTTAGGTGTACAATATAAATCCAATTGCAGTTGTTAGTGAAAATCACGCTAAAATGTTGCAGTGAAAAATGATCACAATAAAAAAAAAAAAAATGTTACAAATAATTTACAATATTGGTGTTGTAATTCTGGTAAGACTGATATACAAATTTGATGTTATATTTGACTAAAAAGTAACAATTTTGAAATATGTTGATGGTTGTATTTTTTTTTTTTTTTTTTGTCTTCTATCTCATTGTTCCTATAAATGTTGTATACCGTTTTTATGCAAAATAGTAACCCTAGAATGATAGAATTTATATTTAAATATATACTTTAAATATATTTACTCCTTAAAATACTTCCAATACTTTCCACAACTTTTGTGCTCTCTGTTGTACTTTAGTTTCTGTGACAGATAAACAGGCAAACCCAAGCATAAGTCCTTTCACTTCCTGTCACTAAGGTGACCTGCTCCGACTGAACCTCCATGTCACGCGATCACGGTCCCAGCACTGATCCATCAGGAGAATATTCTGACAGTCCACCAGCATGCGTGACCAGCCCGTGACAGAGAGATAGCGGCACACGGCAGAGTTATTATGACATTTAAATTTAACACTGAAGCATAGAGGGAAAAGGAAATGACTGCTTGTATCACCCCTGGGCACACAGACAGGAAGAGGAAAACAGATACAAGCTCTGTTCAAAAAAATAAAATAAAATAAAAATAAAGCTAGTAAGCTGCCTTCCTAGTCTCGAATAGTCAGATTTTTACATTCCTGTCTTCTAGTCTCAACAGACCATCTGTCCAATATGTAAAGTGACCAGCCAGAGTCCTTTAAAAAACAATAATAATAATAATAATAATAATAATAACAACAACAACATTTTTATTATTGTAATAATTTCATTTTGTAATCTGCAATGGTAAAGTAAAATATAAATATAGGGAAATAAAATATATTAAAATTGTTAGTGTTTGTACAGAAAACACAAGGACAGTTTGCCCAAAAAAGAAACATGACTGATTAGCATTTTCAAGCATGATTTTGTTTCCAGCCGTACCAATCTGGGAGAGATATTAAAACTATTTGATATCTAAGGATGAGATTTCATGTGAAAAAAAAAAAAAAAAACGATGTTCAATAAATAAAAAAAATAAAAAAAAAAAATAAAAAAAATAAAATAAAAAAACATTAACATCCACCCCTAACCCCAACCCTAAACAATTGTAGGATTGTGATTGTATAAATGCATACAAATTGCCCACTAAAACTTAAGAATTGTTATGAAATAGCATAGTTTAGCCAAAGTCAAAACACATTAATTGTGTTAATTTAGTCTCCCTCCCAATAAAAGCATTAGAGCATGGAGCTAACAACAAGAAGGTCATGGGTTCAATTCCCAAGGAAAGCATTAATTGATAAAATACATTCCTTGAAGTTACTCTGGATAAAAGCATCTGCCAAATATGCTAGTGTGAGAGTTTCATTCAGGACCTTTCGTGGTCTGCTCTTACTTTTCTTCAAAAAAGAATAAAGGAACAGTCAAAACCCACAGTAAATGATTTACTTCCGTAGTAAACATTTTCAGAATGCTTCACAGATGGTGAATCTGTCTAACATTTAAACAGCCTCAGATTCTGACAACGCAGCTTATTCCTGTTTGCAGTGTGTAATTAGCGGCATGTTTCGCGGCTTAACGTGGGCAGTAGTGAGTCACTCTGACAGAGGAGTACAGAGAAATGGAAATCACTATGCACTAAAAACAAAAGAGACCATGAGGAATGCACACGAGGGACTGGGGAGAGCGCAGCAGTGCCCACGACAGAAAAACACCAGCTGCAGCTGCCAGTGGCCCCTCTGTGCCCAGGAAGAGCTCCTCTGCCTAGAAGCGCTTTGACTGACAGCTGGGTCAAGAACACCCACGGTCAAATCACACACTTCTTTCTCCCCAGATTTTACACATCACTACGACACTTTAAGGTGATGTCAATTTTACTGTTAAAATACTTTCTTCATATGTAGAGACAATTATAAGTAAGCTAAACATACTACTCTTGATCATAAACGCTATAGCTCTGTCGGTGTTGGCTCAATTAATTCCATATGTGAGGGGGTGGGGGGACAATCTGTTTGTCTAATCAATGACAAACAGGGTGAGTGTTCCGGAAATCTGCTTCAAAAATAGAATAGTCTACTCAAAAATGAAAATTACATCATCATTTATTCATTCTCACTTCATTACAAAACATTGAGACTTTATTCTGTGGAACATAAAAGATGATATTTTGAGAAATGGATCATACAATGGGCATCCATGGGCACCAAGACTGTTTGGTCACCATTATTCTTCAAAATATATTCCACAGAAGAACAAAATAGGTTTGGAACGACATGTGGGTGATGACAGAATGATGACAGAATTTTCCTTTAAGCTGAACTATTCCTCTGATGTTGCAAATCTGCTTGATTACACTTGACCTTGAAGTGTCACAGACAGCATCATGGAAATGATTAGTGTCACAGAAGTAATAAAAAAAACAAGAACAACAACAACAAAATCGTTCACATTAAGCGAACTGTGAAAAACTAAAGGCCTTTTCACACTGAGCGCGATGCAAAAGCGCAAGGCGAATTGCTGACGAATGGTGCTTTCACACCGAGCGTGAACCAAATGTTCGCCTTCTGTTAATTTACACCTGCACGCCAGGTGGAGTCAACCAACAATGCATTTTTCCTCAGTATCTTGTATATGGATTTAACATCGTCCACTGAGTGCTTGTAATAACTTCTGATTGTGATCTGCAGTTGATTTTGATTCTATAATAGACATGCACTCTTTGTATGTTTAATAACGCCACACTGCTTATCATAAACATCCTTCATTGTTATAAACATACCATGAGCTGCATACAAAACAGATACAGAAAATATATCATAATCATGCCTGTTTGCTTTCATATTTCATGTGTGGAACAGTAGAACAATGTTTCAATCGTTTTTTTTTGTTTGTTTTTTTTTAATACTGAAGATCTAGAGAGTGAACGCGCTCTGACTCGTATAACACTCATGTGCGAAAGAAAATGGACAGTGTCCTCCTCCAGATCACATAACTGAGTGGAGAATGAATAGAAATTACATTAAAAACATGTGAGAATAACCATCTGTTCTCAAATGCGATGATAACAAGAGTGCATTTTCTTCTCTCTCAGAATACTCTTCTTCTGTGTTTGTTTACACTAATTTTCGAAACACGCCACCACTTGCTATGCAACAGCAGCTGCTCTGGGCACGTGATGTAATGCTCAAATCTTATTGGACGGCAATGTTTTCGCTTGCGAAACTGAAAAGATTCGTCGGACTGGTTGTTAAAAAAAAACATTCACTTTTGCGTTGTGCGAATGTTCGCGGTCTATGTGGAAGCATCCATAGAAATCTGTTGTTTTATTCCAGCGCGTCATCACGATATTCGTTTTGCTTTTTCGCGCTCAGTGTGGAAAGGCCTTAACGCTATATTCTATAAATTGTTTCTCTCTCTCTCTCTATGTCATACAACTTGATATATTGTCCATCTTGATTGGATTTTCACCCCAGCATAGACTACATATTGATATGTCATGCAAATTGCCTGGTGATGGCTGTGCTTTAAAAGGTCAGTGGCAAATTGGGTCAAAAATGAGACATTGGGGAACATTCTGAAAAAAGGCCTTTCCGAAGACAAAGTAGAGATTACATCTTTCAAGAAAGCTCCTCTCCTCCATATAACCATTTTAGTAGTTCATACAGTAGTCAATAATGGTTATAGAAGAAGTAATATTTGTTATAATATGATAATAGATATGCTATAATCATCAAATAATAAACATATTGGACTCATACCTCCTTTTTAGAATTAAAATTGATATGTATTGATCTGGGTTGTAGATTATTACAGGCACTAAATGCAATAATAGTAATCCAAATGTGCATAATGCAGAATCATTCACGTGGTTTAAACTTCTTCCTGTCAGATATATCTGATGTAAACTATGAATATTTAATTGAAGGGTGAAGGGTCTCACGAACAGAGATACACACATGCATATAGACCATCACATTGTTAATTTTCCTAAATACAAAACAACCATGAACCGATTACACTTATTTCTCTCATGTTTTACTTTGAAGGTAATTTCCCCCCCAGTGGTCTGATCATTTCTGTTTAGCTTAATTATTCTGCAGGAAGAGTCTGTATACACTCTTTCATTTCCAAAACCACATATAAGGGAACGAGAAACATAGAGGCCATGTGTGCATATGTGTTTCTGGAGTGTTCTAGTTTTGTGTTTTAACCCCCCACCCAATTAACCTACAGACACACAAAAGAAATAACAATGTTATCCCTTCTAACATAATGGAAAACACAGGCACTTTAATAGTACTCCACCAAGAAACCTGCAGGTGACTATTTCAATCTCTAATCTTCAGATCAGAGGAGAAATAAACAATTCCCCTGTTAGTTCTTATTTTATTGCTGCTCTTTCTCTGTGTTTTTAAATTAACAATTCAAGTGGAATAAATCACAGTTATAAGATAGATCAAAGAAACTAGTTTTTTTTTTAAGAATCCAGAAAGTGCTTTTGTCCTCTGTGATTTTCTGGAATGTGTGAAGAGTAGAAGAGAGAACATCCTGGCAAATCATTACACCCTTAGCTCTCTTTAAACCCATAAGCACCTTCATTGGCACACAGGCAAAAGCATCTCCAGTGTGGCTTCATAGGTGCTCATATTTAAAAACTTGCCTACATCTATTTGCTAACATAACTTTAATTGATATTGTAATTTTTGGATTAATAAGTCAAGAATTCCTCTGATCTGAAGCTGGCTGAGACATCACAATGTTAAGGTGCATGGTTGCCAAGAAATTGCTCTACACTGACTATATATGTATATTCAGGCAATATATCACAGAGTTCTTCATAAAAAAGTACACCTACAATAGAAATAATAATAAAAAGTCAAACAAAATCAAATCATAAAATCAACAAAACATGAACTAAGATGTTACTAAAGCATAATTTACTAAAAGTGGCATGGCAATTAGTACAAATACATTTTTTAATGAGACTTAATACAATAAACTGAGTCAGCAGGATCAGGAAAGCTACTGGTCCCAGCACAGAGCCTTGAGGAACACCACAGGGAATTCATGAACAAAGAATGTGAATGTGAATCTGCATTGAGGTCTATGTAGTTTTATTTATACACTATAAAACTGTAGCTTGATGCTGTGAGTTCATGGATTGTTGTATTTAAAGCATAAATATTGCTGCTAGAATTATAAACACTGATCAATACACATTTAACCATCAGACACACAAGCATACACTCATTGATTCACTCACTCACAAATGCTCATATCTCTATATATTCACTCTCTACCCGTCTCACATCTCTCTCACACACAGGCCCCGGTGAGGGGCAGATGTATTATTAAGCTGTAATGTTTTGTAATGGAGGGTATAATGGCTGTCAGATGGCTGGGTGGTTATATTGAGTTTGCTGATTGCTTCAGGCTGATATTAGTCTGCTATCATAACACTGACAAACCCATCATCGCAGGATCTACAATATATTCTCAATGTTTCATCACTAACCTGTGAATAAAGACCATGTGTGTGTGTTTTTACTGTATGTGCTCTGATCCAAGCATGTGTGTTTGGGTTATATGCGGTTTATGTAATTCCTTTTCAACAATTATCTGTCTTTCATTCTCTCTTTTTCCCACTCATAGACACATGCAGTTATTAAAGTGGCAGTTTGAATTCTGCTCTGGTGTTTAGCTAGAGTGAGATTACAACACTTTATCTCCTTATCCAGCACAGATGAGCTTTATGAGTTCATTATCATTTATGCAGGGCTTCACAGCTGGAGCTCTCTGCATTTCCCATCTCTCTTTGTCTGTTGTTTGTAGTTTCAGCTGTGTTTCCTCACTTCTGTCATTAGTTATTGCTGGTCTCTCAGAGGGCAGAAGAAAAAATATATTTTATTTTATTTTATTTATTTTTTTTTTTGAGAAAGAGAGAGAAGCATTTCCTCACTCACAGGCTTTGTATGTGGGCCCGAATGTTTAAGTACTAGATACTGGATCAAACCGAGACAAAACTGAAATCTATGTTTTAATGTATACCACATATATTCAACATTTTATATTTCCATCCTTGATTAGTTTGTCTAGCCGCTGTCTTGTATACTTTAAAAAAATATATAATTAACAAACAATTAAAAACATTTTAAGTATATTGTCCATACATTGTAATGATAGTCCACTGAAGGTGAGATGTATGCTATTAGAATAAAAACTGTTACTTAATTATTTATAAAGCCATCTTGGGGATGTTGCCTACTTATCTCTGTTGCAACAAAACATTACTAAGAAATACTTTCTTCGTTCGCAAAACTGTTGTATTCTTTCTGTTATTCTTTCTGTTCCTTTTATTCAAACTGAACTAGGTAAGAAGGCTTTTATGTATGCAGCGCCGTTTGATTGGAATCTTCTCCAATCGAAACTGAAATGAAAAAATTTGCTGCATTTGGATAATTTGAAATCAGTTATCCGGCAAATGGAAGATGATTTAACAATATGCAATTGTTTTAAGTGTCATTAGTCTGTCTGTGTGGTGTATATTTGGGATGTAACTGACTGTATTGCTGCCCATTTTGGCCAGGACTCTCCTGTGAAAGAGATTTTTAATCTCTTAGAGTATTTTCTGGTTAAATAAAGGTTTTTATTTAGCAGAGTGTAATCCAAAGAAACAAACAAAGACTTGACTTGATATAGTCTTGACTTAGCACAAACAGATTTGACTTGAAACAGACTTGACTTGACCAGATACAAACTGACTTGACTTAAACAAACAACAAGTTACATACTTCAGTACACAACAAGGCAACATGAGGGTTACTTATAGCAAACAATGAGGGTAACGTGAGACAAACCAACCAATGGGAAACAAGGCACAAGACTATAGCAACCAATAAACAAACAGAACAGAGAACCACATGGCAAGACGTGAACCAATGATAGCATGACACAATGAATTGAGGAACCAATAGCAGGAAAACATGAAGGAAAGGGAAGCAAGACACTAACAGCATGAATCAAACTACAAAATAAAAGACACGAAAACATGAACATGAAACAAAACCCCAAAACAAATCTCAAACCTCACATACATACATACATACATACATATACAATTTTTAAATTTCTCATAAAATCATGTCCAGGTCAAATTTTATTTCATTCATCCCTTCATAATTAAATTCATAAAAAACTAAAGGCAAATTATTATATTAAATTCTATTTAATGATGTTAATATTTTATATTAAAGGATAAACTCCAATGCAAAATTTCTAATATGGTGGAATGAATAAATGAATGAATACATTTGCACTGTGATGACTTTCATTCTTTAATACACCCAATTGTCATTAAAGTAATGTTGCAAACATTTTTATGGTCTTAAAAATAGGCATCACTTTCCTAAAGTTTTGGGATAAAATATAACCCGGATATGGTCTTGACAGGGTTCATACTGTAAGACTCACCATAATTCAGAACATGAAATGGGGACAGAGTAATAAGAAGTGTGCCCTTGTGAACCAAATGAAACTCTCTCTTGCTGTGAGTAAAACCATCTCACACACCACTTGAATCCCATCCACATCCTCTCTCCCCCCTTCTCAGACCCCTGATGGCTTACTCCATCTCAGGACCACAGAGAACAAATACAACCTCTCACACTAGGACTTCTTTAAAAACAGGTCACTGAATCGTGGTAAGAGCTTGACACATTAGCATGCTAGTTTTACACACACACACACACACACACACACACACACACACACACACACACACACACACACACACACACACACATCTGGAGTCTTACAAACATACAAGATTAAAAACAGAAAAGAAAGAAAGAAAGAAAGAAAGAAAGAAAGAAAGAAAGAAAGAAAGAAACAGACATTATATCATTAGTTTTATTGTGAGAAGCACAAATCAGATTTGAAATTGATTTCAATATGAAAACTAAAATTTTGTGGTATAATAAGTGGTCATATTGTGATTATTTGACCTCTAAGATTTTCTGAGCTTGTCCTACAGATCCAAACGTTATCAGACCCCTGTGTCTCTGTGCAGTGACTGAATAATTGTGATTTTCTCTGCTGTTTGAATGCAGCAGATCCACAAATCCCTATTTGATTTGGTAGGCAAATATAAAACAAATGTATATAGAAGAAATACCCATGTTCAATGGCCTTTACTACTGAGCTGTGTTTTATTAGGTGAGATTCAATTATGAAGGATTTGAATTTGAAATTCTGAACAGGTTAGTCACATAAACGGGAAACTGCTTGTAAGTCTTCTTATTTATAATTCGGGCAAACAAGAATGCAAAATTGTAATTCTAATTCAAAATGAATTTATAAACTATTGCCAAACGTATTGGGACATCTCCTTCTAATGAGGTTTGACTACTTTAGTCATTTCCATGAGTATGCATCTTAAAGTTTAAGCATGTAATGATATTAAATGTGTGCTTCTAATTTTATAGCAACAGTTTGGACAGGATCCTTTTCTATTCTAACATGACAATGCATCTGTGTATAAGACAAGGTTCAAAAAGAAATGATTGATTCAGTCAGTGTGGAAGAACTTGACTGGTCTGGAGAAAGCGAAGTCCTAATCCCAGCAGAACTCCTCTGGTGTGACTTTAAACCCAGACCTTGGGCCAAAAACTCATCACCAAACACCAATGACTTGTACATATACTACATGTGACAAAAGTATTGTAACACCCCCTTCTTTAGAACAGAAAAAGGCACTTGTAAAACTGTGGCAAAAAATATAGAAACATACTTTTTGCATTTAAAAATTGTATTTCCATCTCTGTTGCAGCAGTTTTGGAAGTGTCTAAAATGACTGTACCCATATGTAAAAGTCATTGGCGTTTGGTGATGAGTTTTTGGATCAAGGTCTGCATTTAAAGTCACTCCAGAGGTGTTCAGCTTGGATTAGGACTTGGCTTTATACAGACCGGTCAAGTTCTTCCACACTGACTGAATCAATCATTTCTCAATGAACATTACCTTATGCATATATATGCATTTTAGTAAATTCATCTTCCTGTTATTTGGCATCCAGTAGTGTGTGAGAGATTCTAATTCACACTCACAATTTGAAAGTGAGCCAATGTTGGAATTCACAGCAAGAGTGTATAAATGATGACCCGTTTTTATTTTGACCCTAATTGTAGACTTGGGTATAGTAATGGAAGAGATGAAAGTCGCTGGAGTGTTATTTCCTTATGACAATATGTGGTTCTGAAGGATCAGCAGACTCCTAAACAGTTTCAATCATAATCTCTGTCATAATCGGCGAGTTGTCCCAGCGTGACTATCTGTGATGATTAGCTATGAGCCGAAGACAATGACGATGAACGCTGAGACCTTTTACACCACAGTATGACAGACTAATTACACACTTAACACAACCAGAGATTATTCAAATACAAGATTAGTTTCCTAGAGCCATTTTTTAGACACTGCAGCTTTCTAAGAATAAGAACAAATATCAGATTGACCAATCATAATCTACAGTAGCTACATGTTTAGTATTAAGGGATCTAATATATGGTCAAAGTGAAAAACACTTTAATGTTTCAGATCATCAAACAAATTTAAATACTGACGAGACAAATGTTGAACTTTTTAGAAAGTGTGCGTGTCCCATTACATCTGGCGTAAAAGTAACACAGAATTTCAGAAAAAGAACATCACACCAACAGTAAAATATGGTGGTGGTAGTGTGATGGTCTGGGGCTGTTTTACAGCTTCTGGACCTGGAAGACTTGCTGTGATCAATGAAACCATGAATTCTGCTGTCTACCAAAAAATCCTGAAGGACAAAGTCCGGCCATCTGTTGGTGACCTCAAGCTGAAGCGAACTTGGGTTCTGCAGCAGGACAATGATCCAAAACACACCAGCAAATCCACCTCTGAATGGCTGAAGAAAAACAAAATGAAGACTTTGGAGTGGCCTAGTCAGAGTCCTGACCTGAATCCTATTGAGATGCTGTGGCATGATCTTAAAAAGGCGGTTCATGCTCAAAAACCCTCCAATGTGGCTGAATTACAACAATTCTGCCAAGATGAGTGGGCCAAAATTCCTGCACAGCGCTGTAACAGATTCATTGCAAGTTATCGCAAACGCTTGATTGCAGTTGTTGCTGCTAAGTGTGGCCCAACCAGTTATTAAGTTTAGGGGGCAAACACTTTTTCACATTTTGTTTTTCCCTTCATAATAAAAAACTTATTTCAAAAAATGCATGTTGTGTTTACTTGTGTTATCTTTGATTTATATTTAAATTAGTTTGATGATCTGAAACATTAAAGAGTGACAAACATGCAAACAAATCAGGAAGGGGGCCAACACTTTTTCACACCCCTGTATGTGCTTTATAAGTACCAATAAACAGCCAATATGCTAGCAATATGCATGCTGAATAATAGTGAGAATTGGTCCCTAAACAACAATAATAACCCTGTTGGAGAGCCAGTGACTTGCAGAGTTTTTAGACCCTGTATTAAGTTAGTGTTATGTGTATTATATAATTTTGCACATAGGTAGTTAGCATTGTGTTCTTCTGTCAATGCACAACTGCAATGTTTTTCAACATTTTTTTTTTCTCGCTATTACACAAGTGTATCCGGTGTAATGAAAATAAAGTGATCTGATTTGAGACTAAGAGCCATTTGGCTCCTGGCTTTTCCATCACCTGTGTCAACCTCAACTATGCCCCAACCACGCCAAGGACTGTCTCGGGCTAATAACATTTGTGCTAGACACCCTCCAACTCATATATTAATCACTATATTAAACCTCATCTCATTATTTAATACAGCACATGGGCAAACTCTAATTCGCTCTAATGGACTTACAACCCACTCACACTATAATATAGCCAGAACTCCTCTCAATCATTCATCGTCCCACAGATTAATCAACCTTATTGACCCAGGACGGATTATGACCTGAGGGCCTCATCAGGCTCATGCTGCTATCTTTCGACACACATGTTTGCTGAACAGTACAGGTTAAATGAAGTCAAAGGAATCACAAAATAAAATGCAAACAAATGTGTCCCCCATTGTTTCATTATACATATTGAAACTTAACTCAGGTCCTCTCATACTTTGCGTATCCTTAACTAACAAGTCATCGACATAATTTTCCATTTCAATATATTTATTGCCATGTCATTATATTTTGTGATTTATTCATATGTATTAATAATTAGAATTTGATTATTGTGTGTATATATATATATATATATATATATATATATATATATATATATATATATATATATATATATATATATATATATATTGTTTAGTAATTTTGTAATCACAAAATAAAACAGATCAAACGTGTCCCTATTATTTTAGTACTATTTATGCATTCTAATATTTATTAATATTTTGTATTAGCTTTTATTTTTACATTTTCAGATTTCATTTTCATTTTAGTTTCAGTTTTAGTAATGTTTGCTAGTTTTTGTTTTTATGTTACTGTTAGCTTTCATTTATATTTAGGTTTTAGTTTTTGGAATACTCAATCGGTTGCATCCAACTTTTCATGTACATATAAACTATACAACCTTCAAACTTCACGGTTTTTTTAAACTTCCAGACAAAAAGCCTTCATCAACCCAACATCAAAGTTTTCCAAAATACGATTTCCTTTTCAAGTGTTTTAAAATATCATTGCCATGCACTCAAACACTGCGTCTCAGTTTTACATTTGCAGTGGCTTTTTTGTACATGTCAGACTGACCTCTAAACTCGAGGCCCCTGGCAGTCAAAGACCCCAGGGCACGGTCTCCATCGGTCTATAATCCATCCTTGTTACTGACATGTCCCTGAAAGAAAGGGACAGAGATAAAGAGAGAGCGAGAGCATGCGTGCTGGAGAGGGTAATGGACTAATGAGGGCAGTTTGAACTAACTAGATGAAGGACTATACAAATGCCCACTTATGAGTAGGAGGCAAGCTGGACAAAATGATTACTGCAGCAAAAGAAAGGGAGGAGAGCGGGAGAGAGACCAGACCTTAGCCTCATCAAGCTAGATTCTGTGATGGGTCTTTGGTGTAGAGATGCAGGCAGCAGTGGAGAACCCAAATGAGGTTATTTCATCTGATGAAGTGGAGTGCTGTGGCAGCTCTGACACACATACTTATACACATACCTCAAAAACACACACTGATACAGCTGCTAATTTACTAACGAGAATCTCACAGCAACCAAGGTGGGCCAAAGTCATTAAAACATAATAAGACTGATCTGGTCCTAATAAAGCCGTAACACAATCACAGGTTTCTGCTCTCTCACGCACACACAGATGCCATCATCTCATTAGTTCCTCTCCTCTCAATCTTTTTTGCTCAGCAGTTGCATCATTACGGTCATTTGAGACTATAATTTGTGTTAATCTAACATTGTTTATCCAGACTGAAAGATTGTGCATTTGCAGATATGTGTGTTGTGAAAATTGCAGTAAAATACTGTATTACAAATCAATTTTGACAGTGTGACTTACATTAACCCTATAAAGCCTACTGTATCATATCTAAATATACTAATTTCAAAGGCCTCTAAATGATCACATTGATCAAAACTGCTGAAAAACCTGTTGCACACAATTTACAACATACCTTCTGTTGTTTTATTGATAGTTTAGTCTTTTTTAGGAAGTAAAAGGCCTTTTAAGATAATTCTAAAAAAGTAAGCCTTCAGGTTGTCGTACACTTCTTTTTTTTTTGCTGTGGCGTTACCGATCTATAGCACAATTGTAAGAATTACTTTTGTTTTTGATGTAATATCTCAAGATGAACACGTTGCCAGTTTAACAGCTGAGCCTAATCCTCTGTTCCTAAATTGAAAAAAAAATAAAAAATCACTTTAGAAATAGTAACAAAGGAACGTTAAGTTACTTCATTAAAAGCTTATTGTATTATTGTACAAGCTGTGTATTATGTGTAGTAGAGTATTATGAGAGAGATGGAGTGTGATTACCTGCATCTGATACAAGGTTATTTTCGTAAACAAAAACTAAAACTAAGACGAAAACTATTGGTCAGAAAACATTTTCGTAAACTAAAATAAAATAAAAACGTAAAAATAAATGAAAAACGAAACAAAACTAACAACTTTTATTGAAGAACTAACTGTAATAAAATAATAATTATCAAAAATAAATAATCGTTTTCGTAATAATTATGTTCTCATCACATGGCGGAAAAATAAAGACAGCGACCTGAACAGCACCTGCATTAAACCTAGTCTACTGCATCAGTTTTAGGCAAAATTATTTATTTTTTTATGTAACACAAGCGATCAAACCAATATACTAGAGCTGATTAATATTTAATGAATAGAGATTCAAACACCCAAGCAATCTCA
>NC_133371.1:6248639-6305554 GCF_049309525.1 Garra rufa | reverse complement strand
AGACAGCGCTGCTCAGTGCATTTGTTGGCTGCTTCTTCAAGCTGTTGTTAAAATTCAAAATAATGTCAATGTTTACAACCCTGTTTCAGTCTCTTTCAATACAAAAGTCTTTATGGCAGACTCGTAACAGTTGCTTGTCGCGGAATAATGTAACTAAAATCACCATCATGAACACACACACAGATCCCAATACTAAATACTAGGGATGCACCGATACGAATCGGCCGATCATGCTTGCGCGTTTTGTCAGTAAAGCCGGTTCTGTAATCAGCGGTAAATGCCATCAGGTGCATGATTTCACGTTGAGCCGTATATACTACACACAGCCGTTGTTCACTGACGAGCTGTGCAAATCATGTTCATTATCAGTGTGAAAGTGCGCAGCTCGTCAGTGAACAACGGCTGTGTGTAGTATATACGGCTCAACGTGAAATCACGCACCTGATGGCATTTACCGCTGATTACAGAACCGGCTTTACTGACAAAACGCGCAAGTGATCGGCCGATACGGATCGGTGCATCCCTACTAAATACTATTATTAAATACTACTATTATTCATATAAAATATTAATAATTAAATAATAATATTTAATAAACAACAACAGCCATAATAAAAGTTACTAGGCAATTCAGTCAAAAGTACAAAGGCAGTGCTCAGATATACAGCATTAAACTTGGATTAAATATAATTTTGCCCTCAGCCAAATCTATTTTGTTTTGGAACAAATAACAGATTTGTACAATACAAGGCATTAATGTTGGTGCACAATCAGGCTCCAGAGTATATAAAGGGCATGCTGTCTCCTTATCAATCTCAATGTCGCCTGCGCTATTCTCAGAACTTACTCTAAACTGTTCCACGGACTCGTTTAAGGTGTAGTGGAGACTACAAATATTCGCTATCATCCTATCAGTCATCTCTCCTTACTCTGTTTATGTGGTAAGTGAAATATAAAACATATACTATAACAATGTAAAAGGTAGAACGCATTGTTCATTTTCCGTACCTTTCCGAATTTTTCCAAAAGTTCAATAATTAACATACTGTAATATTTTTTTCCAAACACTTGCACTTGCTGAAAATGGAGATGTATTTGTTTTTTGTGCTCGATTGTTGTTGCTGTTTTGTTGTGACAATATCATGCTATTATTATATTAACTAGAAAATTGATTTTTGAAATTTGTGAATCGATGCAAATCGCTAAAAGACTGAATCTTGATTCATATGTGAATCTATTTTTCTCCTACCCCTGCTCGATATATTCACTCACCTGTGCATCAGCTTGCTTGGTTCAAACTAAGTGCTGATTCAGTGTGACATAAACTCATCAGTGCACCATTTTGTCACACTACATGGCTACTTGTTTGGAAAAAGCAACTTTTTTGTAAACTGCTATTGTCATGCTATTGAAAAATACAGTTTCCTTAGCAGCATCACATGCAGTTAATTACTCTCCTACAGCGACACACACACACACACACACACACACACACACACACACACACACACACACACAGACAGACAAATGAATGTGCATAAACACACACAGCTAAATGTTTTGCTCTGGTCTCATCAGCTGGTCTATTTTTCCGATGTGTCTGTTCTGATATGATGTAGTCAGTCTATAGAGGGGTATTAGGGTCATAGGGTGAGTGTGTGCAACTGAATTAAACATACGAGGAACTGTCATTCATGTTATATCATCCTTGACCCGCGCACAAGCTGTATTGATGTTCACCTCTGCACCTGACACATTTGATTTACGCTGTCGCGGTGGCCTGTGACACAGCACCTGTCTTAACATGTGCTGATACAGCCATGACACAATTGATCTGACCCAGAATAACATCTTCTCTCCAGTGTCTCTCTAAGACATACAGAAACGGCAGGCACATATCTGCGCATCTAGCATATTTGCTGCAACATGAGCTTGACAAAATAAATGTCTGTGCTGACTGTATTTGTTAATGACCCCTGACTTTGTCATTTGGAAACATCAACTTTCATAGTGCTCCGATGGTTGTGCTTTAATTTGTTTTTGTTTTACACTGTTAGTCTAACTTGAGTGCGATAAAGAAAGAGAGAAGGTTAGTAGTATTGTCTTTCAGTTCACGAGTTGAATTTTATTGGCCACACCCAACGGTTAGCAGAAAATATGTTAGAGGATGTTCAGTTTATAATCGTAAAACCCATAAGAAAATTAGCATTATCGAGCCGTGGATTCCCTGGAGAATTTACTAGTTCAATAAAGACTGCAGCTACCACATTTACATGCCTGATGAAATGCACAGTCGTTGTAGTGCATATTATATTTTAAAGATTTTAAAGCAAACTACAGTTTTGAAGTACACTTTTCATTGTGTACTTCAAATGACTAATGTTGTAATGATAATTTCCTTAATTTTGTGGAATTTGCAATGTTGTTTATTTATTTATAACATTTACCATATTGTGTATGACTAGATGTACAATAATCATGACATTTTCATTACTTTTGTATTTTTTATCGAATTTCAGCACAGCAACAATTAGATTTTGTTTTTAAAAAGTATTTTTCTTCTTTTTTTTTTTTCAAATAGATTAGTATTCAGGTGCAACATACTACTTAAAATGAATCAAATATATAATAAAACTTTGCACAGTCTTCATTGTATGAATTAAATAAACTGATCCTTTTTAAGATATGCTGCACCTACAGCTATTCACGGTAATTATGACAGTGATATAGTTAATAGTGAATTCCACTCACTTAACTATGGGAGGCTCCAAAACCGCAAAAATACTGAAAACTGCATACAGCTGTTTTGACAACACAAACATCAGCAGGTATACTTGGCTGCTGTTGTTTTAAGAGCACACAGATTCAGTACACATCAAATTATCTCCTAAACCTTTACATTTAAGACATAACCGACTAAATTTACTTACCAAGATGGGCAGTTTGATTTTTCAAGCCTGTGTGACAAGTGACTTTTTCTGTGAATGCTTCATTCCTAACTGAATTCTTATTTCGCTGTGCTTTACATGGCTGTGATAGTTGCTGATTTTTACTGCTTTTGGTAGATTGCGTTTTACATTATGAGAATAATCAGTCTGCATTATGTTCTTTAATTTTGTGCTGTCAGTAGAATACTGCCAGAACTTTTCACTCCCCTCTGCGCTCTTACGATAATGTTTAGTAAATTTAGACCCTAATATAATCACAGCAAAAATGCTTTTCTTACTTAAAATGTGTTGTCTTGTTTCCAGCCAAGATATCAAAAAAAAAAAAAAACATTAAATCAAGAAGGATTTTCTAGACAAGTAAAAATGATTTTCTTGTTTTCAGAAAAAAAAAAAAAAAAAAACCAAGTCAAAATGAAGTGCGTTTTTGCTTGAAACAAGCAAAATAATCTGCCAGTGGGGTAAGAAAAATAATCCTGTTTTCTGTTTAAAATAAGATTTTTTTGCCTACCCCTATGGCAGATTATTTTGCTTGTTCTAAGCACTTAATTTCGACTTTCTTTCTGAATAAAAAAATGTTTTACTTGTCTAGAAATTCCTCCTTGATTTAAGAATTTTTAGATATTTTGGATGGAAACAAGACAAAAGATCTAAGTAAGAAAAGCATTTTTTTTTTTTTTGCAGTAAAGTGGGACCCAATATTCTAATTATATCGACAAAAAATGCATGCCTATATTTTTAAATCATGATTTAACAATTCTATTTTCATAAAAATGACAGGAAGAGGAATTTATCAAATTCCAGATCAGAAAAATTCTAAATAAATAATCATAACTGATTAGACATTTCTACACACATACTCTCATAATTTAAAAACAGCTAAAATTGGTATGTATGTATGTTCCTAAATTGATATTCAGGATTTGAAGATAAAAAACTTTATTAATTCAGTTTGACCCTAATAAAGTGTGAGGAAGCAGAAGGGTCATAAAAAGCATAAGAGTCATATTGAATGTCATAAAAAAAAAAAAAACTGTGACTGTGAGTGTCCAGTGGGATTCAAGGATGTCCTGGATATATGTGTGTGAAAAGACAGCTGAAAGATGACCTCACCCTGACCTCTGTTTTATGGGATAGGTAGGAAGGACACAGGCAGACTCAGGTCAGTCTTGCTTTTAAATTGACTGCTTTATTGTTTATCAATATATCAACCTTCCTCACAACAGTTGAACATCAATCGATACAAATACTGTTTCCTTTGTTATGATGCTCTTCAAACACCTGATTATGCTTCATGTCTCCCTGAAGTGAATACATCTTTTAAACACTAATCAGACCCGACATAATCAGACATTATTGGTTCTGTCAGAGGACACAAGGTCATTTATCTTTATCTGCTTCCACACTTCCACAGCATGCATCTGATCATCTGTGCCTTTATATGTATTATAAGACACAGAAATGCATATACATTCACCTTGAGCCTAAAACAGCGGGATAAGCCCTCAGAATGAATGCAGTGGTTGAATCCAAATGGCATTCCGTCTTCATGCAACAGGACACTAGAGAAACACTCTTCCCTGCATCTGACAGTTGAGCTTATAGATTGAGACACATACACAGAGGAATATCAATCAACCACTTCTACTTTTGACATGAATTCTGGACAGGGATATTGTGTCTCTTCCTAGTGAGCTTAGTAAGCATCCTACATTTAATGGCACCATATGTCAGCATTTTGTCCTGTTCTGTTCTGCTTTCCTAGTGTTATTCCCCCTGTGTTTCTAGTAATCTTGGTTTAGTCCTTGTTTCCCCCTTTTGGTTCATGTTCACTTGGTTTAGTCTTGCCCATATTTGTACTTCCCCTCGTTTGTAGCCACGCCCCTGTTTCTGTGTATTTATAGTCTGTGTCTGCTCACTCCCATTGTCTGTCCATAACGTTACTTCCTGTGTTCTCTGTTCTTTGGATTTCTGTTTTGGTTTCTTTAATAAATAAGTGTTTTGTTTGTATCCTGGATTCCCTTTGTTTTCCCTTGGCTCCTTACCCCAGCACAACTGTGACACCATAGATGCGCTTCTGACACAAAGTCTGTTCCTAAAAGTAAAAGCTCCTTCTACCTTATTTTTGCCAAACTTCAAGGCAGCATTGCAAAGATTTCCCATAAACTCAGTTGGAAAAGCAAAATAAATATACCTATTATACATTTAATTAACTCAATACTGAATAAATAAATAAATAAATAAATAGGAGTATCTTAATTTCAAAAGGACGTTTTCGCAACAATGCCATAGAACAGTGTGTTTTTTTTTTTTTTTTGTTTGTTTTTTTTTTTTTTACAGTGGTGTACCATTAAGAGATACAATTTCCCCCTTTAAATTGATTTACACATACATTTTTACTTTTTACAGAGGGAGGCATATTTTAATGTCATATTATTAACATTCTATTAAGTGTATTATTAATATGTAACCCTGGACCAAAAAACCAAGTCTTAAGTGGCACGGGTATATTTGTAGAAATGGCCAAAAATACATTGTATGGGTCAAAATGATCAATTTTTCTTTTATGCCAAAAATCATTAGGATATTAAGTAAATATGTATGAAGATATTTTGTAAATTCCCTACCGTAAATATATCAAAATGTAATTTCTGATTAGTAATATGCATTGCTAAGAACTTTAAAGGTGATTTTCTCTTCTTCTTTTTTTCCACCAGTTGAAATGGTGGAATTAAGTGATTAGATTTAAAACTAATATCGCGCATATAATATCACCACATTGATGTTATAATGAGTGAGGTGTTGTGTCTTTTATTCATTCAGTAAGGAAGCAAATGGCTGTAGTTCACTCACTCTCCGAATCGTTCAAAGCTGCAGATTTCTTCGTAAAAACTGCGTTCTTGCTCGTATTTTAAACATGAAATTTAACTTGCACAGGACATATTTCTGTATCGAAGAGAGTTTCTTAAATCGAGTTAAATCGATCTTTATGTACAGTCCGTGTCAATATTTGTTCTTTGCTATTAAGTGCTATAAATCTAGATTAAAGACACAATGAACAGCAGTGTGATTTGCTAAAGCAGCATACTCTGCAGGCATCCTATTATACGCACGCTGCTGGTGTGGATACAGTCAGTTTTGACTGCAAGGTAATTTGAGGTCATTTGATTATTTACGGCACTCGCTTTTTCCTGTTTTATAATAAAAGCAATATTTTGCTTGTCAGAAATACATGCTCGGTTTTAATGTTACTTTAAACTGGGGTAGAATTAAATGAATGGCAAAGCTACCCTTTCCGTCACCTCACGTGCCCCCAGTTTGAGAACCACTGCCATATAGAAGAATCATTTTTGGGTTCCCAAAAAAAAACTTTCAGTGAGCAATTCTTAAAAGATATTTTTTTCCCTTTGTTTAAAAGGTATTTAATACTCTGAGGGTGCTTTTCACATTTAGTTTGATTGCCTGGTGTAATTCCAGGGTCGACTGATTCCCACTCTAACTGCCTTGGCTGGATTGTGTGTTTTATAATCTGAACCATGGTATATTTGCATCATCAGAGTGGCAGCTGTTTACTGTTGCTACTATTGGCTATGCAGGAGAAGATGTCAAAATGGATACATTCCTTTGTTTGTGTCTATTTCTCACAAACGTGGTAGTCCATTTCTAAGACAAGCGTAACTAAAATATCAGTTCTTTCTACTTGGAGCACATCAGTCATACTTGTCAGGAAAGTAATTGAGAAAATACATACATATCCAGTTACAAATATGCCATCAGTAGTGGTTCGCTTTCATGGTTTTGTGATTGTGTTCACATCAGAAACAAATCACACCAGGCTTTGTATGAACCAGACACCAGACCATCCATTTTAGGTGGACTCGGATACAGTTTGTGACTGTGCACCCGAGTTTAGAAATCAGCGTTCACATTATCCAAACGAACTCAAGTCAGTCAGGTTGTGAACTTATCCTGAAGCCTTTCATTTTGTATCAAATAACGAGCAAGCTAGAACTAAATGTATAATTTTCCTTTCCTTTTTTGGTTTGGGCCAAAATAACCTCCTTTTGAAAATGGAGTACTTCCATGGGTATTAAAAGTCTTTATGAAACCACAGATGCCAGTAAAGAACCTTAATTTTTAAGAGTGTTTGTGCTATTTAGGGGATTGTGTTATTAGCTTAGCAACATGCTTATGTAAAACTTTAATTAATTAAAAATAATTAACTTAAGTTGAGTCTGCCATGTACTTCAAATCTGGAGCACTATTATTATGATGCTTCCTTTGTAGAGCACTTCAAGAAGGTCACATACCTTGCAAGTCGGCGACTGACTATGTAGGCTCTAGACAGCAACGAAGCTCACTAGGGTTTGGTATAGTGCCATTGGGTGTTAAGACAATAAAGATTTTAGTGTGTGTTTGTGTGTGTGCATACTGATAAAGACAATGTGATTATGCATGCATTTGAAATGTCATAGAATCTATTGTTTTCAGATTTATTCAGCTCTCGTCTCTTTCCGACAGCCAAGAAACACAGAAGCATGGCCAAAGTGCCAAAATGGATTAATCACATATGCTAAATACTCTCTCTGTCATGAGAGAACAATCATTTTATTTAACAAGCACACTCACACCTTTGATGGCTGTATTAGCAGGAAGAGCCCCTCCCAGTGTGGCGTAGGGTACCTAAAAGGGGGAGGAGATTCATTGATGTCTACTTGACCTGGCTAATTTACATATTCATGAAGCAATCTGAATAAAGCTGAACACTCTGACAAACAAACACACACACATTCGCACAGAAACTCAGCATGGGGTCTATCTAGATGATAGACAGCAAAGCCTCTTGTTTCGCTGTTACTTTGGGAAATATTTTCCTATTTTATTGTTTTGTTGTTTCATCGGAGGTAGAAGGAAAACAAGCAAATGGTTTACTTTTATGGGCCATCAACTGCGGCAAAGCAGCAAATTTCCTGTACAGAGTATAAAACTTCATCAGCGAATATAGTGCCTGCAGAAATAGATTATTTCTAAGCATCTGTATTCGCATCCATATGATAATGCAAATTCATGAGCTTATAAGCATAACGATCATTTCAAAGTGCAGAATAAGTCAGTCTGGTGACTTATGCGAACTAAGGGTTTGAGATGTTACGTCTGACAGATAGTAGAGGCTAGATTATTCTGATAAAACTCAAAATTATCATATCTGTATTACACAGCATCCCAGTTTGTGTTTTTATGGATTCATATTCAGACAATCCTTTTCAAAGGAAATAGGAAGGGCTCATTTAAAGCAAATACGTGATTATGAGACAGAGTGTCTGTGAAAATGGAGTTTTCAATGCAGATGCAATGATAATCATAATAATAAAATAAAATTAGATTTGTTTATTTATTTATTTTTTATGGAAACATTTTAGCATTGTAGGTTACCCATTCCTGGCAAAGCATTATATTTTTCGTGAACTGTCTAGATCTTTAACCATTATGCCTTTTTACCCAGTGACCTCATTTACACACTTTAAACATGAAGTGTGCCTGGGAGCAACCATTAATTAAACGTTTCTCAAGTTTCTAAAATGTGAGGAGCAAGTATTAAATATTATCAATATGTAATGTGTGTGGGTACCTAAAAAAAGTCTCAAAGTGCAAAATGTGTTTAGTTTCTTTGGATGATTAAACATCCCAGTGGTAGATGCTACCCATCTCCTAAACACTGACGGATGGTGTTTGCTAAAATTCTGGAAACTTTCTTCATGCTCTTTATTTGTACACATTTTGTAAACATCATTTCATCAAAATAATGAGCTGTTAGTTCAGTTTGCATAAAATATGCATCACTCATACACTGCCATAATTCTTAAAACCTAAATTTGTCCATTCCAATATATTACAGTAAATAAATGCCTGTGCCACTACAGTTGCTAAATGCAATTTCAAAAACAGCAAATGCTTTGTGAACACTCCCCATCTGTTATTGGTTGCACACAAATAGCCCCATCCCCAATTCACACCATTGGTTAAGCCACTGTCATTATGTCTGGTTATTCAGAATGTTCAAACAAACAAATTGGATTATTTCATATTAATATGCACAGGAGAACTTCTCAGGAAAAATATCTGCCTAATGTAGAACACGTGTGTACACACATGAATTTGTTTTTTAAGCCCCGCTCTAATCTTAGTGAATTAATGAATTATTCTATATGGGCGGCAATGTGCCTGAGGTTAGTCATTTGCATAAAACACACCCAAACTATCTCCAAATTAGACATTTCTGTACAAACTTTCATGTGCATCATTTCGGCAGTCTCTGCAAACATGTGCTTTGGCCTGAAGCTTGCACAGCACGGATGCTTCTCCATATATATGTAGTATATTAAGTAATATAAGACAATAGCAGTGGCTTCAGTTGCGTTGATGAAACAATCTGTAATTACTTTAATAACCTTGCCCTTACTAAAAAGAAGAATAGTTCAAGTTTATTTTATTAAGTATACTTAAGTAAAGGTCAAGTATATTTTTAAGTATTTAAGTAAGTATACAAATATCAGTGTACTAGTAGTATACTTTTAAGTGTACTATTTAAATACTCCTTGGCCAACTTTCTAGTATATAAAAGTATACTTTTAAGTATACTTTAAGTATAACATTAGTAGACTTTGAGTACACTCATCTAGCTAATTTACACCTATATTACAATGTTTTTAGTTTGTACTGCAAGTATACTAAAAGTAAACTTATAGGTATACTGCTTTAATAATGATTTTTTTTAAATGCATTTTAGTACACTTTGAAGTATAGTCTCAGTAAACTACTAGTTTAGTAGTTTTATACTATATAAGTTTTCTCTTAGTGAACTTTACATCATACTTTAAGTATACTACTATGTCCCTATTTAGGTATTAATTTGTATCAGAGGTCTTGTTAACCGAAAATTGTCCGTCATTGACAGAATTTTTGTATTAGATGTATTTCCCACCCCTGTCCAGTTAGTGGCGTGTGCACTCCAGTGTGGCAATAGAGCACTTGCTCCAGAACTAAAAAGAAACTGTTACTAATCGTTTGCCTTTTGCTATGCATTTGATTACGCACAGGCGCAGTAGTACTAAGAAGCTACAACGATCTATCATACCACATTAAAGAGCGCTAAAACGGTATGTATTGCTTGAATTTCCTAATGAAATTGAATTTGAAATTTGAGACTTTGTTTCATTGCGATTTATTGGATGGGAGGCGCACTATGTACTTGTTAGTCATCGACTGAAAACAGCTTTTTGGGATTTACTGATCAATATTGCTCATTGAAATGAGAATATATTAAAATCGATGTCACTGCGGGGTGTGGTGTTGCAACCCAGTCTCATATAAAAACGTACCCTGACTACGTTGGTCCAAAGTGCAAAACGTAGAGGGGTTACAATAACGGCCCTTGAATTGTATGACTGTTACGTTTTTTTTGCCTATTCTTTTCCTATTGTTTTACGTCCAAGTCACGTGACTTTCAAGATTCCGACCGTGAGAACAAAAAACATGGCGGACATTTCTCTCATTTTTAGTGAAAAACTCAATATTTAGAATTAGTTTCTGCATAAAAATAAGTTTTGATTACATTTCTAGCGAGAAATATATATATTATTTTCATAATATTCACTCAGTCAATGTACACAATCACTCGCTTGCTCGTTGTTGTGAAGATTTTTCAGATCTCGCCAGAATAATGTGAAACTGCAACGTTTTGGTTGCTATGGACGCTGCTATCGGTGGATGGATGGATGGATGGTCTCACTCCCAACTCGTCATATATTGACGCTTGGTCAGGAACCCTCGGCGTCACTTATTGACGAACAGGGTACCCCTTCAGCGTCACATTTAGACGTGCAGGGATTCCCTATAGAATCTGTACCGGAGCCTGAGGCGTTGAAATTGACGTGTTAGGTATATTAAGCACGGGTCGTAACCACGATAAATAGGAATAAAAAAATAAATAAATAAGTTATGGCAGGGCTAGTCAGTTGGCGGCCACAAGGTCATATTTATTTAGCTCGTCAACTGATTTTTATTTTATTTTAAAATAAAATAAACGCTGTCTGATATCAAAGTGCTGTCTGTGAAACAGTGTTCAGTGGTGACTTTAACAACGCTCCATAGCGCGAGCAACACCAGTATCCTAAGCACTTTAGGTGTTTTCTAGTTTTTATCGGAGGTTTATTGATATTGATAAGCGTACTGTATGTAATGTGCTGTGATTTTGTTTGGTTAATCAATGATTAATCAGCGCAATGCGATTAATAATAATAATCATTATTATTTAATTATTTGTTTGTTTGTTTATTGGTTGGTTGATTGATTGATTATTTATATTGTATTTTTATTTATTTATTAATAAATCAATCAATCTGTGGAGCTGACGTCATTGTATGGCGCGATCCCAAGATGCATTGCGATTTTCCACTCGGTAAGTAGAACAGTTAATTGATATAGATGTGAACAATTTCTTACATTTTCGGTACAAAAAGTCAGTTTCAGGTCAAGAAGTTGTGTTTAGAACCTTTAGAAGTGCAAGGTAGTAGTTTCGTGATGCAGTAAATGACAGCAGACATTATAAAAATATAATTAGCTGCACCATATGTGTAGTATGCTAGTAAGTTAGCTAATTAAATTCAAGTTTGTTTATTTTTTTCCACATATAATAATGCAAGGTAATATGATAGGAGATTGCATGATTTTTATTATGTGTTTTCATATTACAGTAGCTCACAACACTTCAGCCAATTATAAATGTTGAGATGAGGAACAGTGTTGCCAGATTGGTTTGTTTTCCAGTAATTGTTAGAAATCCACACAAAATTATATAGTAAAAACACAAATCTTAACAATGGTACACAATACAAATGTATTCATAGCTACGACAATACTGTGGCTTATCACAATTATTTAATATGTCATAATAAAGCAAATTAAGTGTTCTTCTCTAAAGAAGGCTACTTTGTTTCGACATTGTAAACTGTTTTCCATGTCTGTCATTTGGCATAACAGAGTTATCAAAATTTCACCTGTCCAAGCCCATTTTATCCCATGTAGTACAACTCAAAACCAGTCAAAAACTGCCTAATCTGCCAACACTGATGAAAAAATAACTGGTAAAATTGTAAGAAATTCTGAATTCTGATTTTTTTCTCTTACCAGGTCCTTCACATTTACCAGCTTCTCACTTCTCCTTTATTTAACACGACCCACACACAGACACAGACACACACACACACACACACACACACACACACACACACACACACACACACACACACACACACACACAGACACAGACACACACACACACACACACACACACACACACACACACACACAAACCAAAGGCACTTTTAAGAGCCACGTCTGTCTTTTTAACTTGTCTCTCTGTAGATTGCTGTCCCTCTCTCTCTCTCTCTCTCTCTCTCTCTCTCTCTCTCTCTCTCTCTCTCTCTCTCTCTCTCTCTCTTTACATCTGTATCTGTCCATTATTCTGTTCCTCTCAATAGGTCTTAGTCTGTCTGTTTTTTTTGTTTGTTTTGTTTATTTCTGCTGTATATTATTTTAGTTTTTTTTTTTAAGTTATGACAAGGCCCAAATTTAGGCCCTGCCCATCTTGCCAGACTCCCAATCAGGCAAGCAGGAAAACCTGCTATGTCTGCTTTGGAAGTCTGTCCAATAAACAAAAATTAAAAGAAAAAGTGGTGTCACTGGACAGCGAGTGGGGGAAATCTGTTATGAAAAGCAGAAATGTTGGCCGCATAATTGATTCTGCCCGTATTGCAGTAAGTAAAAAAAGCTAATTTTTTATAAGTGTTATTTGAAGTGTAACTGTAAGCACATATTTGTCACATATCATAGACTAGTAACAGTGTGATGTGGCCTTTATAAACGTATTTAAGGAAGACTCTATCTTTATCTTTAAATTGTGTTAAAGAGAAACAATAAGTTGTGTTCTCTGTCACATAATGACTCAGTCATGTTGGCAATGTTAGAAACTGAAAGAGTACCTCTGGCCTTATCTGAAATTGAACTTTGATCATATAAAATACAAGATGTGGTAATGCTTTTTCTCAAATAATCTTTACAAAACAGATTAAGGCTCATTTTCTAACATTGCTCTTCATTAAATGACCTTAAAATAAAATTGCTTTATACAGTACTAATGTATCTAATATTTCAGTGGGTTTAACTAATGTGTAGTAACTGCTTTTGTTCATTTCAGGTGCGGAAACTTGAGGCAGTGGGTTACAAGCCCATTTTATTTATAGGAAAACAAGATAAAAAAAAAAAATCTAATAAGTGGGTTGCAGACATAATAACCCATCTGCACCCCACTCCTGTCACAAGAAATTTTTTGGAGAAGATGCGAAGGGCTTACGAATTTATCTTGACTAAGGGTAGGAGCAAGATTTTTGTTCAAAAATAATTATTATTATTTAAAATATATGTACAATGACATCCCCATAGCAGAGCAGCACAACAGCCCCAGTCAGGAGCAGTGCAACGGTTCCGTTGTGGAGCAGTCGGAGAGCCTCACCGTGGAGCAGTCAGAGAGCCTCACCGTGGAGCAGTCGGACAGTCTCACAAAGGAGTCCGAGACTGTATTTGTACTCGACCTGGTTCCTCTCTCTTTCCCACACTCTCCCACTTCTCTCTCTCCTTCCTCCTCTACTGTTGTTCTTCCTCCATACTCTGCTCCACCTCCACTGCCATGTTCTAAGTCTTTGCGACACAGGAAGAAAAGGACGACACCAGCCCCTTCTGCCACCTCTGTCTCTTCTCTATGTCTTATGACCACTGATCTCTCCCTTCCACAGTCTTGTCCTCCACCTGCTGCTTCTTCCATCTCCCAGTCCTTGGGTCAGGAGGGGCCATATGTGAAGAAGAGAAGTAAAAGTAAGTTTTGTTTTTCAGTGGTAAACCTTAATCCACACTATTAATGAATTTGCTCTCAGACAAAGTTGACTTCAGGCAAATTTGATTTATTTGGTTGGTTGTTTTTGTTTTTGGTTGGTTAAGTTGTTTAACTGTGTTTAAGTGGCCAGTGTCCAAGGGCTGTGGTTAATGTCAATCACTATTTTAAAGGGGTCATCGGATGCAAAACCAACTTTTTCATGTTGTTTGAACATTAATGTGTGTTGGCACAATGATGAAAATCCACCCAGTAGTATTTGTTTAATCTTTAAAAGTAATATCCGACTCCGATCATACGCGTCTATGTTTGTGCGAATTGTTCCTGATACAGCTTCACCCACAGCAAAAGTAAGTATTAGGGTTTTTTTATGCATCTTTGCAAACGTCCTTTCCTAATAATGTGCTCGTTGGCAAGTTTCGCCGCTAAATGTGGCTAAACATGGCTAAATGCAGATAAAGTAAACATTGGGACTCATCATACCAGGCAGAGAGGGGCGGGGCGAGCAGAGCTCATTTGCATTTAGAGGGACCTTGCAGTAAAATGAGTTGATATTTTGCAGAGCTGATTTTGACAAGGTAAAAGGGTGTTTTTTTACACTACTATTGAGAATTTTTAACCAAAATATATTATAAACTTTTCATTAAGACCCTAAAGAAGAATCATATGAACTTGTGGAAAATGGGCATGCGATGACCCCTTTAAGCTAGGAGGGCTTTTGGAAACCCAGCATAGTATATTTTGCTTGATTGACAATAAGCAGGGACAAAGTGGGACCACAGTTCACCTCACAAGTAAAATGATAACTATTAACTGGAGATTCAACTACAAAGCTTGACATTCGTTGCTTAATAAACTTTCCTTGTCTTTTAATCATTTAGGTTGCCGAAAATGTAGTAGGCAGAAGATCTTCCTATTTGATAAAATAACTGGGGAAAGAATGAATGAGGTAAAATGTCTTTTATTAGGCTGCTTGCTTGTCTCAGTGACTAATTCTGGCCTTTAAAGATAACAATTCAGTGATTGCTTAAACAGCTAAAACAATTATTACTTTGTGTGTGTGTAGGGAAAAGCAGAATTGAAAGTCCACTGGTTGCCTTGCACTGTGTGGTAAGTCGTGTTTTATTAACTATTTAATTTCATTGCAATGCTAAGTAGTCTATTCCATGACCAATATGATGTAGGCAAAGTTTAAATGGTCTCTTGAAAGCAGCATTGAAGTTCATTTTATTGATGTCTGTGGCAAGAGAAAGCTCCCTGGTCATGTAATTCTGGCAGGAAATCATCCTCTGAAGTAGTCTGTAGAAAACTGATACAAGGTTTTGCTAGGACATGGGCGATGGTCAGTTGTCTGGACTAAAAACTAAAGTGTGACTAAATAAGTGTGACTAAGTTCTTGAAAGAATATTCCATTATTTTGGATACAGATAGGAGAAAGATCTACCTCCTTGTGTCAATTTAGATATCTAGTTATTAGTAAGAGCCCAGAATTTATGAATTGGAAGTGGACACAATGGATTGTGGGAGCTGGACAATTCAGTGCTTTCTAATTCATACAATTTTAAAAATAGTTGACAGTCAGCCAGTGTATTAAAAATAAAATGGAGCTGATGTGATAAAATTTTTGGTTTCTAGTTAAGTACTTAAGCTGCTACTATACATACACAACTAGCTAAAGCCTATTTATTGAGCAGGACATTGACCTAGGGCATTACCAGTAATGTGTTACAGTAGAAGTGACCTTAGTGAAAAATAAATATACTAAAATATATTTACAATATATTTATTTCATGCTAAGTATACTACAAATAAATTTACTTATTATTTACTTAATAAAAAATACTCTGTAATTGTACTTTTAGTATACCAACCTGGTATATTTAAAGCCTATTAAATTGGAACAAATCATTTTGTACTTAATGCTTAATACTTAATACTTAATACTTAATGCAGAAGTAGTACTGAAGTCCAACTAAAGATATACTTGGATATATTTGACTGTGCTAAAGTGCAACTATTGCAAGTAAACGTTGTGTACACTTTAATCATTATCATACAATTCTCATCAATAGTGACATTAAACATATTTTTGATTAATATTAATAAATGTGCTTTGTGCACAAGTAGTACTCCATATAAAATGTAATTATTTTTTTATATCAGTATGTTTTGAGCGATATGTCAGTAAATATGTTAATAGATTTGAACTATACTTGCAAAAATAAATGCATTTTAAATCTATGACCTTTTTACTAGGGGAATCATGCATGCATAAAATAATTTGTCAGCATCTGAAACACTAAACTTGGATGGAGAATGCTGTTCTACTTGTGATTTGCATTATATTTTTGAGCAATGAAGATGGAAACAGTGACAGTAGTGGTGATAAAATGCATGAGGAAGATTAGGGAAGTGAGAAAAGAAGAGCAGTACTGAATATGAAGAAGAGGAGCACAATGATGAATGGCAGTGGAGGCAAGATGCAGTCACTATCCTGATCCCTGAGTCTGTAGAACTGCCAGATCTACATGTAATACAACATGAAAACATGCTGAAATTTTAAAACGTAGTCAGCATTCTGCAAGTCATAGCCCCTTTCTAGCTAATCCAACAGTGTTTTTAAACAGTTAAGTAGCCAGGGTTAATGCCACTTTAACAAATATCAATAAATGCCAGTGAACTCTCCAAATTAAACCTAACAATGATCTTGAATTTTGTTCTGTCTTCTAATGATATGTGCACTTATGATATTTTACAGTGGCAAAACTTGGGATGACACATGGGAGCCTGCCAGGGAGTTGTGCCAACATTTTTTGACCGAGTTTCCACACCCCAACCAACCCCAACTGTTTTGTCGTTGTTGTTCTTGTTTTGTTTTGCTTGCTGTTCTTCATTAAAGTTTTTGCACAGTGCATACTCTCTTCTAGTATTTTTTTAAAAGTTGTTGTTTTAAACATCTTTTACATTTGTCATGAACTGCGTAACAGCCAGGTAGTGTAACATGGAGAGGACATGCTACAAATATGCTGTTTCTACATTATTTTTAAAGATTTGTGCAGTGCAGTTTTGGTATAGGTAAGTTTACATGAACTGTCTGTTATGCCAAGCATGAAAAAATACAACATAAATGTAGTAATATATTTAGTGTTACATATTTCCCATTTACATATTTATTTTCATGTAGCCTAAAATAGAATAAGTTTATTATTAAGAATGCTTATTTAAATTGTTATATTTCACTAAAACTGATTGCCTTTATTTGCATTCAATTTTATACTGAACTGTTATTTTCGTGTATTTAATTTCAAGTATCTAGCTGAGAGAGGATACTGTACTAAGCACTACATTTAGATTTTGACTTATTGATACATTTTGGGAAATAAGTACATATATATTTTGACAGCTGTATACTGTATGAGGAATAAATACTAAACTATTTCAAAACGTCTAATTTCTGCTTATATATAGCAGAAATTAGACGTTTTGAAATAGTTTAGTATTTATTCCTCATACAGTATACAGCTGTCAAAATTAGTTACCCTCTGGTTCATACCATGGAAATAGGCCCTTGCTTTGGAAAAAAGATTCACTTATCTTAAGTAATCAATAATCTACATCAGGTAAGACACAGATAGGAATCAATAACTGTGAAATTTTATTTTTAATGAGAAGAAATAAATATTTAACTGCCCTTCTGTTATATGGTTATAACCCACCTTCAGCCGGAAGATCCCGTAATTACCATATATGGAAGTAAGTGTGACGTGGATTTTGACAAGCTGTGGCTGGACTTTTTAGGCTAAAATACAAGGTGCTTCATTTTGTAAACTACGTTTTACTGTCATTATGACTTAAGTAATACTGTCACTGAACAATGAGGCATTGCTGTGTTGCAAGAAATTACCCATTTACCGAGATCCTTACCCTAACCCTACAGCGTAAGTACAAACTTTAATGAACTACAATATACAGCGCCATGTTTTCCCGTCCCATCGATAGAGTGTAAAAGGCTTATGGGTAATGTAGTTTAAAAATCTTTTAGTAATTAAATTAAGTAAATACTATATTCAATGAATAAAGTTATATCTAAATATGTTTATTGTGCAAGCTTTTATGATATATTTGACAGCCAAGTTGAAATTTGGTATTTTACTAAGAACACTTTTTAAAACGCTTTTTTACAAACTTTCTGTATATGTGAAAAAACTGTTTCCAACATTATATATTAAACACAGCATAATTAGTTGTCCTGCTGATTTTCTCTTTGATATGTTAATCGGACTTTAAGTTACATCCATTTGAAATGTGCAGTTTTGTTACTCTACCAGGAGGCTCTACTGGTCCCCTGTGGGTGGAAGGGCAATAAAACCTGTACAGATGTACTCCCTTTACCATGGACAACAAACTGTGTTGTCACATTTATGCCTAAACATTTTTTTATTTTTGCCCCTTTCTATATTTACAACATGCTTGTGTTAGGTTTTGATGGTACTGTGAGACTCTGAAGACAGAATACAGTAAAAATTTACACAAATATTTTAACGTAACATGTCAAGGCAACATGTTTATTATTTCTGTATATCTTTCATTCTTTCTTTCTTTTCTTTTTTCCTTTAGCAAAATGATTTTGGATGAACTTGCATTTAATGTTGGGAAATAATGATTCCTCGTCATAATGGTTTTCTTTGTCTTGCTTGTCTATGTCCCTATAATCTGCTTATTCCATAAACAAGTTTCAATTGTTATACAGCACCCTACACTAGTACACAGGCATATGTGGGCATAGTTGTTTTTTTCTCAGCCCAGGGCTAAAGACCTAAAATTCCATTTTCCCCTGTGAATCATATTTACTTTCCAGCGATATCATATACTATTTGAACTGAACTGTATGATGATATCACTGAATTCATTGATGAACTGCCTTTAACTGGAAATTGATTGTTTACAATAATGCGTTACTTACACACTATTGTCCTGTTTAAATACTGTGAAGTTGCTTTGACACATCTAAAACTCATGATTATTTAGTCTTGTAGTTGATTAAGGTGGAGCTCATTTTGAACTATTTTGTAGATATCTACTGTATCTAATGATTATTTTCAATATGAGTTAGTCTGCTAATTATTTTCTTAATTACCCAACTGATTTGGTTTGTAAGTATTATGAAAATAGTCAGAATTACACATTACCAAAAAAGAATACCATTACACATCCTGTGAACAGTTCAAACCTCAACATGATTAAACATGTCAAGCAACTAAAAATAAAAAAAATGCAATGGAACTATGTAATGTTTTTACATTAAAATGATCAACAAACTTGATCAACTTATGATCAACAAATTAGTTGCCAAATAATTTTTTTGCCAATTGGCTACTTGTTTTGGCTGTACTTATACTGTAAGTATGAACTACTGAGTAGTTTTATTTATACCTATTATTTATTTGTACCTTCATGTGCTGTCAAGTTCAGTAAAAGCTTTTTTTTTCTTTTAACTGCAGCCTAGTACAACTAAAAAGTGGCATGAAAAGAAACAAATCATTGAGAGAGCAAGTACCTCAAATCTATACTTTAGAACAGTACAGTACTTACAGCCTTACAATAATGCACTTAATTTCCACCACTGACTGGTTGTAGAGGCATGCATGCATACATTTTTATGTATGTAAAAAAAAAAGAGAATACACGTTGATGCACAAGGTGATGAAAAGCATATTTTATTACACTCTTTAGAATCAGGGTTTAAGGTCAAGGCCACGGTCAAGAAAAAAAAAAAAGAGGTCACTGTTGATTACAGTTCGTCACCAGAAATTGTCATAGTCATCAGCTGACGACTTGTTTAAGAAGTTCTCTGCTCCAGACAAAACTTGCAGGTAACACTCTCTTGCTTGCACCCGCATATCTCTGATTTTATGTAGCTTTCTGTGGATGATGCTCTGCAGACCTTTCAAACCCTCTTCACTTAGGCCACATTGCGAATCTTGAAAGAACAAAAATATAACAAAATAACATTAGGCCTCCCTTAGAAACTTTAAAAACATTCATCATTGTTGTGTATGTTTATTAGGGCTGCCCCCTAATAGTAACGCAAAAATGTTAGTCTGTTAGAAAAGTCATAGTTGGACTAAACTGGATTGACTGTGTAGTTGCAGAAAAAACAAAAATACAAACAAACTCCACAGAACATGGTGATGGTTGGTCCCTGTAATTATTAGATAGTAATTACATATAAGTGTAATGAAGGCTTACACAGCCACTTATGGTACAATAAAATATGTTTTCATTACTAGGCAACTTTTTACTTTAATGACATGTCATATATGTAGTTACAGGAATATGCACTTTAGTAAAAAAAAAAAATCAGACTCTTACTAACAGTGAAATAAAAATAGTCTGACAGTTGTAATGGCTCAAATAACTTATTCTTTCTCAGCCCTGGATCTGACTCTTTAGTGAGCCAATTTTCCAGGAAAATATTTGGTCGGGGGCAACCCTATGCTTATGTTTGTGCTATATATTACAAATACATACTTTTCAGTGTCTCAGAGGCAAACAAGCAGGACAGTTCTCTGATTGTCTCAGCACGAGTTGAAAGATATTTCCAATGGTGGTCCATCTCTGCAACAAGAATCTTCTGCTCCTCCTGAAGTCGCCTAACTGACATGATGATGTCGAATGCCTTTCTTTTTGTCCTTAGGTCAACAGAGTCTAGAATGCATGAGAAAAAATTATGACAAACTGACATTGAAGGCATTGTGGGTAATGTGGGTAAGTGTAAAAATATGCATGTATACGAATTGTGTACATACCACTGTGTGGCAGCTGCCATGGCCAAGCTGTCTCACCAGACAAAATGGTTTCTAAGCACAGAGTGTCTGTGTTTGGAACCATTCTGTTGTATTTCTCTACAACTGATGTCAGAATCCCCTTCTCCTCCTTGATCTTGTGGCGGATCCTGGCACGACCTTTGTTGCCATCTGTATCTTTATAGAGACGCTGGGAACGCCTCTTGATACTTGCCACCAGCACCTCAATTCGGCTGGCCAAGGCATCAACATAATTTGTGTTTGTTGTTGTTGTTGCTGAAAAGAAATAGGTGGGACAAAATTACAATAACAGTAACAATTACAATTATTCACGACTAAATCTATTACTAGAAATATATAAATACTAGCCATTTCCTCACCGTCTGCCCACTCCTTTACATCATTCACTCAATCTTTCCAATTGGCTCTCTGTCACTGCCAGTTCGACTTTCATGGACTCTAAGTTTTGCACCTGGCTTTGTAGAGCTTTTGTGGTCTGCAATGACAAATAATCACAGATAGTACAAAAACAAGAACCAAATGTTTAATGCACAGCTTCAAACACTAATAACATACATTACTGAACATCTAAAACAAATTCCACTGATGTCATTACCTTCTGATATCGACGGGTCAGTGCGGTGGCCAAATTGTTGAACTTTTGCTGATTCCAGCGCATGGCCATGAGAGTCAGCATGTCTGTGCGTCCTGCAAACACAGAAAATATCATGTTACTATATTCCCCCTACTTATTATGTAATGATGTAACTAGTGAAGTACTGTATGTGGTCATTTTACCTGCTTTGGACATGTGTTTTGTGGTCACTGCAATCCTGGAGAGAAAAGCATTGCACTGTTCCACCTCCTCCCCTAGTGTTAAACCAGCCCCATCCTGATACGCCCCACTCCATTTCACCTGATTAGTAGTAATAAAAAAAGAATGTAAATAATGCTGAGAAAGTTTTTACATTCATTTGCAGATGCCCAGTTTTGATAATCACATAGCAAAGTTCACCTACCTTTCATTTAAAATCATGGGCTTTGGCATGGAATACTGAAAGGAAGGGCTTCATGTTAAGAAGGTGCTGGAGCTCTGGGCAGCTTTTTGCAACTCTTTGGAGGTAGGGCCAATATTTGCAGGTCACATCCATACAAAAAAAAGTGATTTGCCTACTGGCCAGCTTTTCTTGTAGGTACAGGGGATATGCAAAAATTCCCCCCCTGTACATATTTAAAGCACAGAGCAGCACTCCATGCCGACACACCGCAAGCTCCAGTCCCTCCTCATCTTGCTGGCAGATCTTTGGGAGGTCTCTCTGGCTGCTGACCACTCCCCTCCACAAACACCTCTTCCACTGACCTATAATATGGAAAAGGGTTGAAGAAAAACAAGACTCTTCTAAACAAACTCTTGAGTAGAAGATAATGTAGTCCTGTATGTAGTCTAATCATCTACAATTTTACATGTTTGGATGTCTTGTGAATATAGTCCACAAATCTTGTCACATCTTCATCCTTAGCTATAAAGACGTCTTCAAAGATGGCCTGTTCCTCAGATCTAAAAAACAAAAAACAAAAAAAACAATAATAATAATAATTTGTTGTAATTGTAATATAATTTTACTTGGTGCACATTAAAGAGCTATTTTTTCTTATTAATATTGTTTCAACAGTGTGACATTATACACAGTTTGGAGTACCTAGCTGCATTCTTGAAACGGTAATGCTTGCGGTTTCCATCTACTGAAACTGCCAGCATATCTGGGGTGCACGCAGGACAGATGAAGGGCTCTTCCTTGCAGATTTTGTCCACCTCATATCGCACAGCCTCCCACTCAAAAAAACTTTTCTGAAAACTGTCTGTGGAGATCTTGCTAGTCTATTAGAAGTAAGGAAAACAACGGCTAATAATGTACAACAAATACATTAGCATCAAACAGCTTTTCAACCCACAATACAAAGAGATTAACAACACTATAGGATAAATAAATTCAATACTTACACGACCAAAGCGGACAGTTCGCTGATCCAGCATTCTTAAAAATGCTTGGCAGGACAGTCCTGGTGCTGCCATCTTCATTTCTTCAAATGAAAAAAAGACATCTGTGGCATAAATTGTGGAAAAGTGAAGGGTCGCAGGCCAGTAATCGCTTCGATTTAGGTCGACCACTCCAGCAGCCCAAGTGGCTTGGCATGCCTCACAACTCAACTCAGGCATGCTTAGATCATATCGTCCTGGAAAAATCAAAAACAAATCCACTTTAATGTAAACCTTATGTGATTAATCAGGGTTTGGATTCTTAAAATATTTTTTACATAATTTCATTTACTTTTTGAACATTACTCAAAAGTGTGTATATTTTACAAACAGACCTGTGCTCCCCTATGAGAGAAGAGCATGTATAGATGTTTATGAAAGTGAAAGTCATGACATATTGTCAAGTATGGTGACCCATACTCGAAATTGGTCCTCTGCATTTAACCCATCCAAGTGCACACACACAGCAGTGAGAAGTGAACAAAGACACACACACACACACACACACACACACACACACACTGTGAACACACACCAGAACAGTGGGCAGCCATTGCTCCAGCGCCCAGGGAGCAATTTGGGGTTCGGTGCCTTGCTTAAGGGCACCTCAGTCATGGTATTGAAGGTGGAAAGAGCACTGTTCATTCACAATCCCCACCTTTAATTCCTGCCGGTGCGGGAATCGAACCGGCGACCTTCGGGTTACAAGCCCAACTCTTTTACCATATAATAACACTTATCTTTACACCCTTACCATTCATTGTGATCACAGCAACATTCTTCCCTGGGCTGACCCTCAATGACTCTGGTGAACAACTGCAAATATTGTCAGGAATCTCCACAGGTACAAGCCTTACTGGAAAAGATCAAACATGTGAATTAAGATCATTTGTATTGACTGAGTAATACATTGTAATGCTTCAATGGTAATGAAGAACATTGCTGAAAAAGTATGCAAGAGTTGCTCAAAAAGCTGACTGACACGGAATGTTCTCATAAATTCAATATCAAACAATACGAAACAAAAAGGCATTATTTAAATAGTTAAGCTTATGAGGCCTAACGATTCTCAGAATGATATTTATGTTGTACAGTCATAAACCAGGACTTACCACAATGGGAAAGAGCCTTATCTACAACAAAAGTTGTTGGAGGCAATGGCTGGTAGAATCCAGCAGTCATGGCATCTCGGTTATGGAGAACATGCCTGGTGTGCATGCTGACATCACAATCATCACAGAAGAAGGGGCGTGGTCGACAGTCACAACAACGGACAGCAGCTGGATTGCTCCCACACTGTTGGCAGATGTGTGTTGCCACATTTTCTTGTGCCACAGCTGTGTTCACCAGACGGGGTCTCTCTGCCCTCCACCTCTCTGCAAAGAGACTTTGTTGTATGCTCCAGTTTGAGGAAGCTAGGAGAGGATCTCTTGAGTTTCCAAGAGGTGATGCCTCATCATCTGAGGTATCGCTCAGTGAGTGCTGGAGATCTTGCAGAAAACACTGTTAAAATAGTATGGAATATTTAAAAACAACACTTATATATTAATGTGTACTGCTTGGAGTGCCTTTGGATTTTGAAAATGTAATTTACACAAAAAAAGTACACACCAACAGTCTCTGGAGCAAAGGTCACCTCACAGTTAGTGTCAGGAGCATTGATGGGACGATCAGTTTTCCGAACGTGATCAGCTGTACCAGATAAAAACAACAAAAAACAACCTTTATAACATGTTCAACTTGTCCCAAGGTTAGTAGCACAAATTTACCTCCCTTATTATGAAATGGCATAAGCTCACTGTTTAACGTTTAGCTAGAGAAAAGGACTAGCAGACATTTATTTTCCAAACCCACATGTGGACAGTCCAATTACTTGCAGTTATCTGTCTATAAGTTGTCATATAGATGATAAAAGCAAATAAGACTGCTTGCTGTAAAAGCAGATCATTTAAAAAGAAACAAGCTGGTTGGCCACTGACAAGACACTCAGAACAAACTGCTTCAAACAAAGACCAATAATTTAGTGTAGTTTATACTGCTTTACACAAACACTGTATGTAAACAATTTATTTTCATGTCAAAAATCAAGTGAGCAGTTCTGGTTTGATTGTTTCTCTGACATATTCCATGTTTGATACATTCATGAGTGCCTAAACAATGTAAATAATTAATATATTTAATATATTGAATCTACAATTATACTGACCTTTATTTGACTGATTCCTGCTTGACCTTGGTCTTGCATAGACAATGGTTCCATCAATGTCTCTTTTTCTCCAATGCACCCTTGGTTCAGGTGTCTTTACTGGTGCTGCTTCCTCCTGTTTCTGCAGCTCACCAAGCAAGTCATCAAGACTCTGGAGCTCATCGCTGCGAGTTCATGATGATCAACCAGGTTATCCAGCTTCATAAACTGTTCTTGGAGTTCTGAATCACTCATGGTGATGGGCAGAAACACAAACAGACAGACAGAAAGACTCACAACAAAGATGGACAGATATGACAACTACAGATGTAAACAGACAGAGAGAGAGAAAGAGTGAGTGAGCTACAGAGAGACAACTACAGGTTAACAAAATGGACGTGGCTCTTAAAAGTGCCTTTGGTTTGTGTGTGTGTGTGTGTGTGTGTGTGTGTGTGTGTGTGTGTGTGTGTGTCTGTGTGTGGGTCGTGTTAAATAAAGGAGAAGTGAGAAGCTGGTAAATGTGAAGGACCTGGTAAGAGAAAAAAATCAGAATTCAGAATTTCTTACAATTTTACCAGTTATTTTTTCATCAGTGTTGGCAGATTAGGCAGTTTTTGACTGGTTTTGAGTTGTACTACATGGGATAAAATGGGCTTGGACAGGTGAAATTTTGATAACTCTGTTATGCCAAATGACAGACATGGAAAACAGTTTACAATGTCGAAACAAAGTAGCCTTCTTTAGAGAAGAACACTTAATTTGCTTTATTATGACATATTAAATAATTGTGATAAGCCACAGTATTGTCGTAGCTATGAATACATTTGTATTGTGTACCATTGTTAAGATTTGTGTTTTTACTATATAATTTTGTGTGGATTTCTAACAATTACTGGAAAACAAACCAATCTGGCAACACTGTTCCTCATCTCAACATTTATAATTGGCTGAAGTGTTGTGAGCTACTGTAATATGAAAACACATAATAAAAATCATGCAATCTCCTATCATATTACCTTGCATTATTATATGTGGAAAAAAATAAACAAACTTGAATTTAATTAGCTAACTTACTAGCATACTACACATATGGTGCAGCTAATTATATTTTTATAATGTCTGCTGTCATTTACTGCATCACGAAACTACTACCTTGCACTTCTAAAGGTTCTAAACACAACTTCTTGACCTGAAACTGACTTTTTGTACCGAAAATGTAAGAAATTGTTCACATCTATATCAATTAACTGTTCTACTTACCGAGTGGAAAATCGCAATGCATCTTGGGATCGCGCCATACAATGACGTCAGCTCCACAGATTGATTGATTTATTAATAAATAAATAAAAATACAATATAAATAATCAATCAATCAACCAACCAATAAACAAACAAACAAATAATTAAATAATAATGATTATTATTATTAATCGCATTGCGCTGATTAATCATTGATTAACCAAACAAAATCACAGCACATTACATACAGTACGCTTATCAATATCAATAAACCTCCGATAAAAACTAGAAAACACCTAAAGTGCTTAGGATACTGGTGTTGCTCGCGCTATGGAGCGTTGTTAAAGTCACCACTGAACACTGTTTCACAGACAGCACTTTGATATCAGACAGCGTTTATTTTATTTTAAAATAAAATAAAAATCAGTTGACGAGCTAAATAAATATGACCTTGTGGCCGCCAACTGACTAGCCCTGCCATAACTTATTTATTTATTTTTTTATTCCTATTTATCGTGGTTACGACCCGTGCTTAATATACCTAACACGTCAATTTCAACGCCTCAGGCTCCGGTACAGATTCTATAGGGAATCCCTGCACGTCTAAATGTGACGCTGAAGGGGTACCCTGTTCGTCAATAAGTGACGCCGAGGGTTCCTGACCAAGCGTCAATATATGACGAGTTGGGAGTGAGACCATCCATCCATCCATCCACCGATAGCAGCGTCCATAGCAACCAAAACGTTGCAGTTTCACATTATTCTGGCGAGATCTGAAAAATCTTCACAACAACGAGCAAGCGAGTGATTGTGTACATTGACTGAGTGAATATTATGAAAATAATATATATATTTCTCGCTAGAAATGTAATCAAAACTTATTTTTATGCAGAAACTAATTCTAAATATTGAGTTTTTCACTAAAAATGAGAGAAATGTCCGCCATGTTTTTTGTTCTCACGGTCGGAATCTTGAAAGTCACGTGACTTGGACGTA
Source organism: Garra rufa (assembly GCF_049309525.1). Taxonomy (NCBI): domain Eukaryota; kingdom Metazoa; phylum Chordata; class Actinopteri; order Cypriniformes; family Cyprinidae; genus Garra; species Garra rufa. The sequence goes on along the minus strand of NC_133371.1, from coordinate 6,278,400 downwards.
AAACAATAGGAAAAGAATAGGCAAAAAAAACGTAACAGTCATACAATTCAAGGGCCGTTATTGTAACCCCTCTACGTTTTGCACTTTGGACCAACGTAGTCAGGGTACGTTTTTATATGAGACTGGGTTGGGTGTTGAACATGAAACGTTAAGCAGTCTCATCTGTTCTCTTCCACATATTAAAAATTAAAACGTGAACAAAAATAAATGCAATTAAATTAAAATATAAAAATTTAAATGACGGGTGATAAGGATGAAAGGAATTTTTACGTCCCTGTCCGTCAAAATGACGGGCAATGTAACAGTCTAATGCAACCTCTGATTTGTATGTATTTTGTTAAATATCTAAACATACAAAAAATCAAAAGAACATGGTATCTGCTTGTAAACAAAAACATTTTATTCTAGCCTCATGCATTCTTTTTTTTTTTAATACTTGAATATGGATAAGTTTCATATATAATAAAACAATAGTAATAATAATAAATAAATAAATAAATAAATTTTGAACAAAAAGCTTAAAAAAAGACTATTTATGATCATCAAAATGTACACCCCAAAGCTTGACAGTCATTATTATCTCTTCATGGGTCAACATTTTATTCCATAAGGTGGCACAGTTTTCCATATCTATGGTTTTGATGCTGTTTTATGTCTGACGATTGTGTTAGATTACATGTGGAAGCATCTGTTGTTTCGGTTTCTTCTTCACTTGTGTTTTGGAAATCTTGTTCAGAAGATTTGCAATAGTGCCCCTAGTGTATAACAATGAAAACACTGATTCTCAGAGAACAAGTATAGCTTACAAGTATATAAGTTATAAGTATATAAGTCAAGTATACTTTAAAATGTAGTTTTAAGTATATTTCTGAGAAGTATATAAAGTACATTTCTGAAAAGTAGACTGAAAGTATACTTTCTAATATTTAGTTTAAAAGAAGTATACTGATAGCAGACTTGAATAAAGTTCTTTTTCGTAAGGGCATCTCTCAACACACACATGTAAACTGCACCATGTGTCCTATCAGTGTTGTCAGGTCAGGTGTGACAGGAAGCTATAGAGCCTGACATTACCGATCTCATACAGGTAATGCATGCATGTGCAGTAAGGATCTGACCTGGATGCTGGGGTTTTTGCGACCAGTGGGAATATGTTTGTGGTTCAGTACAGTGATGCGGTTAGCTGAGCCATTCAGTTTACACACTCAAGCTTATATTGTCAGGGGAAAAAGTGCTAGTGTGAGTTGTGTGTGAGTGTGTGTGTGTGTGTGTGTGTGTGTGTGTGTGTGTGTGTGTGTGTGTGTGTGTGTGTGTGTGTGAGAGAGAGAGAGAGAGAGAGAGAGAGAGAGAGAGAGAGAGAGAGAGAGAGAGAGAGAGAGAGAGATGAAGAAGAGAGTGTTAGGTCAGAAACTCCACACATGTATAGTACACAGATGTGAATGCATCACAAGTGTGCTGTCCTGCTTTATGTCCCAGATGTATGTTCTTGCATTACTGTGGTCGCAGCAAATGTCAGTACTCATTGGTTGCTGGAGTTACTGAAAATGTCTGTTAGCCAAGGATATATGGCTTGACAAATACAGTTTTGTTTCCTGTGCTGACATTTTCCCTATTTAATAAGGACGGTGGAGCAAAGAATATCAAAAAGCTCATTGGCTCATTCCTTTTTTAATAGTCAGTTTTTTATTAGTTAGTTTAGAGCACAGCTGTGAACCATGATTGCTTGCTATTGCTTGTCGGGAGCAAGTGGTATTAGAGGGAGAGAGGTTCATTCCAAGAGACATCTTTATTGGACAAAAATGTGTATATGCCTATTAGTCCAAAATGATTCATCCGTATTTTCAGTGTGAATTCCCATAAGAGAAAAACTATAAATTTGAAATCCATAAAAACAAACAAACATGGACTAAAAGCAAATAAAGTGATATTTTTATGGGGTCTTTAAATCACATGTTATAATTCAGGTAGATATATTTTAAACATGTTGACTGTTAACTAACTTTAACTTTCTTGTCAAGCTTCTCTTCAAACTGTTGTGCTGCCATGATAGTAGTTGACCTAAAAGAGAAGACAACAGTTTGTGCCAGGGCTCTTCAGTTCAGGGTGGCCATGACCCACAGAGTTTAGTTTAAACTTTGATTAAACAGAAACAACTATCAAGACCTAGGTCTTCCTTACTATAGGTACCTCCTTACTATATAGTAGGTGAAAAACAGTATGCCAGATGAGTAGTATGTCGGAATGCTTTCTACTTCCAGTGACATTCTAAAGTGTGCATCTAGAGTTCTCATGGAGTTCATGGCTGTCCAGAAAAGGATTTTAATAATAGCCCTTGTTTATGGGGTTCTCCCCAGCCTGGCACAAATGGCTCGATTAGTTCCAGGTTTGATGAATGTCCGCCTTCCGAAAAACGAAATGTGTTGTGATTGGTTAGCAGTCCCACTGTGTTGTGATTGGCAAACAGCTTCCACAGTGTTTCAGCCCTGCCACACCACTTCCCAAAGCAGCAAGTTCCGTGTACAACTATCGTCAGCCAGGCGAGATTGCCAATACATGATATTATCATTATAGTGCTAATTTAATTATTTACATGCCTGAAACCAGCTCCAGTATAAGGCAAATTAAGCTATGACACTGTATGATAAATAAATCTTTTAGCACACAGTGCACGACGCGACAACTGACGATCGTCACTCTAGTCAATGCTTGTGCTTACATCAGCCGCAGCTCTGCATGTGTTTCGACCCTCTATAACGCACACGTCAAAGAGCAGGTCATGGCCACTTTAGTCAATGCTTGCGTTTATAATAGCTGCCCTGCAGCTTGCTGAAGCATCCCAGAAGCGGCTGTCCATGTTCATTTTAGTTCTTGAAAAAGGGATTTTTTAAAAACTAAATATCTGCCTTTGGAGTGAACTTTGAGATTTGTAACTTTGTAAATGTTTTATTATTATTTTTTTTTTTTACATTTGTTCTTAACCTTGCTCTAATCTTATTTAGCGTATTCTATATGAGCAACAATGTGCCTGAAGTTAGTCATTTGCATAAAATGCACCCAATCTATCTCCTTTAATTTGCCCCATTTTGTCACTCTCTGCAAACATACGATGCTCTATAAAGATGCACTATGGCATAAAACTGTAGTCAAAAAGTATGCGGATGACTTACCACTTCCAATTAGATTCTGAAGTGTGCATGTAGGTTGTGGCCAACCAGAAAGGGAATTTAATAAAAGCCCTGGTAAATGGTTATGTCTGCTCATGGGTGAGTTGTGGCAGGACTTGAAGGAATGAAATGAATGCAGGAATGAAATGAATGAAAATGAAAAACATACTTGCTTTGCATTAAGAGTTTAAATTTGAACCCAACAATGTGTGAGCTGTAAGTGTTTGCATTTACCTTCTTTGGGCTAGGTTTGCATTTGTGCTTTGAACATTAACTTCTTTTTGCATGCTTTTGCTTCCACATGAGAATTAGCAGAAGCTGATTCACCGACCTGTGGATGAAATTAGATCAAAGGTCTTTAACCCTTCTGATGGAGAGCCACTGCCCTGCAAAGTTTATGTCCATCCTGCAACACACCTAGCTGTGATTGTCAAGTGTTCCTGGAAAAAACTTGATTAGCTAGTTGTGTTTGATAAGATAAACTCAGGACAGTGGGTCTCCAGGAGCAGGGTTGAAGAGCTCAGCATTATGGAGCAACATCTCTTCTGAACAGGAATCTACACAGGGTTGTCCAGCCTTGTTCCTGTAGGGCCAACTTTCAGCTGAGTTTAGCTCCAGCCCTGATTAAACCTGAATGAGGATTAGTAGAAACTTTCAGGCAGTTTTTCTGGAGTAAAACTCTGCAGGAATGTGGCTCACCTGGAGTAGGATTGGACACCGCTGGCCTAACATCTCCTAATGACCCATCCTGTACTGCATAAATGATTTCTGCTGCATACTGACCTTTAGTGACCTTTCAGGACAGCTTATCTTACTGTGCAGAGGAGCACAAGTGTGCTCTCAAAAGCCAGCGGGAAAAAAGGGGGATGGGTCACAGCGAGTGTGCGAGAGTGTGTGCGCATTTAGTCGAGACAGCACCCTCAGGGCCGTCTGCATCTTCGGTCTGGTCGCCTGCCTGTGCCGCAAGTATCGACTGAGTGTCTGATTGTCTTCAAACTGTCAGCGTGGGCTTATTGTGTTTCACAGCTCAAGAACAGCCTGAAGACAATGAGAAAAACTCCTGAACTGAGCTTTCATTCTCTCAGATCTCTCCGTGTGGCAAAATCTGAATACTAATTTCACACCTGGACTCATTACGTTCCTGTTAAAATTCTCAGATTATTAAAACAGCCAAATTCAGAACAGCGCCAATTATGCTGCCACAAACTCTTTTCAGAAATGTTCACTACACCTTATTGTGGGACCCGACACAGGACTCAAATGAAAGAACTTGTGGTAATGCGTTGTTCAGGGGAAACGAGAAAGAACTACAATTTTCTGTGTCTGCTAATCGCTTCGATATATATCACCACACTGTATTGATTCATATCCTGCCACGCGCGGCTGTTATTCTGAGGAACAAATAAAGCGCAGAGGGAGCAAGTGATCAATTAGCCTCACATTATTCCTTTTGTCTGCCACAGCTGAGCATTCTTATCAACCACAAGCACACAACTTCCCCTCTGGCTGTAGTCCCGAACCTTCTCCCAGAACCTGGCTTTATCAAAACCAGCTTTGCAGGGTGCATGTGTGTGTGCTTTGAGCTCAACTCCCAAGAGTTCAACAGACAAGGGTGTGTGTGTGACTCTCTGCGCTCGCAGCTCGCACACACACACACACACACACACACACACTCCGCCTCACAGCTGCGTGGATGACAGAGAGAGCAGCGTGCATGTGGACCACTGTCTCTCAGTCTGAACGTGTGACAGTCCAGCTCGTGGAAGAGTGCGCTCTCCTCATCTCTTCTCGCGTGTGTGTCCTGCAGAAACCCGACAGAACGTAAGTCCCTGGTGTGTTCCGATGCTTTTGTTTCTGCTGTGCATGTGTGAGAGACACTCCACTGTATCCTGGCAGTTCTTCCTTCTGCTCTTTGAAAGTCTGTCTAGATGCATGTTTAAGGTATAATAGCAGATGTTTAAGGAGGCTGGGTCAGGTTTTGATTTAGGGGGCTGGTTTAATGGCAAACTATGGGGGGGTGACAGTTATCCGCGACTCTATGCGAGTCACATCCAGAAAAGCGATGAGATCGGCGGAAGGTTTGTATTCATGGTTGCTTTGTTCTGGTGTGATTTAAGCACGTGTTTACAGGACTGGCTGAATGCGCACCTGAGAATTTAATGAATCTGCAAATATGAGTTACAGTCTGGCTGGTTAAAGGACTACACTGTACATTTTTTTCTTTAAAGAAGATAAATTTACTTAAGAAGCAAAATTTTATGAGACAATAAGTCCCTATTGGCATTTTTTAGTTTTAAGTCTAAACCTCGTTAAACAAGAGCAGTGGGGTAAGAAAATAATTCAAGACAGATTTTTTCTTTCTGCATGGGAGAGGAAGTAATTAACTTGTAACTTTTGGGTGCATATAGCGATATTTGTTAAGGTTTAGCCTCTTAATGGTAATGTGTGTCTGTGTGTCTGTGTGTGTGTGTGTGTGTGTGTGTGTGTGTGTGTGTGTGTGTAATAGTCAATGCCAAATAATGCTAAATGCTGAATAATTAATAAGACTCATAAAGCCCCAGCATGTGTTTGAGACTGTAGCTGCAGGGATGCACTTTAGCACTCCAAACTGGACACAGCACGCCACCCATGCCCTCGTCTCAGCAGCAATTACTGAATTAAAGGTGAAATGTAGTGGGAAATATTTCACTATCTAATCATTTCAGGTCATTAGTAAATCTGTGCTAAAGGCTTATGCATTTTCCATCTCTTTTCATCTACTTCAATCTGCTTAATTGGTTTAACCAAAGTATGTTTTGTGTTATTGTTATTGGAAAACACAGAATAACCATACCAAACAAAGTAAAAGTTGATACAAATTTTGTCATTTACTTTGTCACTGTCCAAACCTATATGCTGTTCAAATTTTGTGCACTGTCTGCCCATTTTTTTATTTTTTCTTAACATATTTTGAACACAAATGAGATTTGATAACTTCCACTGAGTAATTAAAAACTCATTTTATTTCCCTCACATCAAACTATTTATGACTTCAAAAGTTTTAGATATACTGCAAGCATGCCACACTCATACACAGACGTTCAGCGCAGGTTAGGGTTTGAAAATGTGCTGAAAGTCATTAACATTACCAAGTCTCCAAACACTTTCAAAGGTGCTCCATTGTTGTTCTGTTCCTTGGCTTGTCGGGTTCTTTCTCTTGTTTCCTCCATTCAGTGCCATATAAGATCTATTCTGTGTGTATGTGCGTGTTCAGTGTGTGTGTCTTTGTTTTGTTGCCAGAGCTTGGCTGAAGCAGGCAGCATCCATATTGCCCATGAGCAGAGACCCCACCCAACCACATTCACATGTAATGAATAAAACATGAAACTGAGATTGTGCTTGGGATGAGTGCAGCCGGGCAGCTCTGTTGACCCGTTTCAGAAAGCCACCGACAGGTTCCGACTAATTTGGGTCACTTTAAGCCCATATAAAATCGTCACGTCAGTATCTACAGAGGCTGAGTGAATCAGCAAGTCCAGAATGATCCAGCTTGGGTCCCTAGACTCCCCCAGCTAAGGGAAATATAAAGCAGGAACACGTTCAAAGGAAGTCAATGTTTATTCCCTCGGTATCGCTCTCTTTCTCGCTCTCGCTCTACTTCTTTACCTCTCCGCTATTGTTGAGAGCATGTGCGGATTTGTGGAACATACACATCTTTTTCCCGTTCTTCCCTGTGTGAATTTTAAGCCACAAACCGGGGAACAAAATAGTCATATTTGTGCTCTCTAGAAGAAAGTGTTTTATTTATGCAGAAATTACAGTTCATTTACAATGCAAATGCTCAAGATGACTGTTCACTTGTGCGTGGAAGGTAAAGTTCCTGACCCACTGAAAGTTGGGCCGTTGTTGATTCTGAGCGATTAGCATACACAATCGCTCGCGGCCGTATATATGCGTGTTTTAGTAGGTTCTAAAGCCTACAAGCTTTCTCTGAACAGAAAGGAAGCTGCCTTTTTCACCCTGCCATATCCTCTTCATCTCTCTTTCACAGCTTGTTTTGTTTGTCTGCAGGGACTTGTGTTTACGTCTTACAGATTCACTCTTTGTAATGTTTCGTTTGCCCCCTTATGTGCGATATCTCTTGGTGGAGGTGGGTTGATTCACCTCTCCACCCTAGGCAAGTGCCCTTTCTCTTTCCGACTGCCAAATATCTCCTCACCCACCACCAAACTGAGCCCATGCCAACCCCTCACTTCCTCCTGAAACCCGCCCCTTAGGTACGAGGGTGTTTCAATAAATAAGGTATCAAGATCATTGCATCAAACCTAGTCTTGCAGAACCAGGCATTTGAAAATCAACATAGCATCAGACCCATTTTGCAGCTTAGCTAATAATAGTGGATCTTAACCCTGGTTCTGGAGAACCCTCACCTCTGCATATATTTCCTAATCTTTCACTTCATTAGCTAATTAGTAGAAACTTTAATCCCTGAAATTATTTTCTGTCATATGAGAGTAACATCCAAATGTGTAGAGTTGGGAACCACTGATATATAATACCTGGAGAAATTCATCAGTTAGCAATCTTGTTCATCGCAGTGCTGTTGCTGGTCTAGCACACCCTTATCAAGTTTATTTAAATAAGTATACTTAAGTAAAGTTCTAGTATACTTTTAAGTGTACTATTTCAATACTCAATGGGGCTAAATTGGCCCAAATTCTAGTATATAAAAGTACACTTTTAAGTATACTTTAAATATAACAGTAGTAATCTTTGAGTATACAATAAGTTTACATCTATGTTTTCAGTTTGTACTGCAAGTATACTAAAAGTTAACTTATTGGTATACTGATATTTTACTAATTAAATACTTTTTATGCATTTTTAGTACACTTTGAATTATAGTCTCATTAAACTGCTTGTAAACAAAAATTCTAGCTTCATGCATTATTATTATTTTTTTTATAAACACTTGAATGTTGAAGCATCTGTTGTTTTGGTTTCTTCTTCACTTGTGTTTTGGAAATTCTGTACAGAAGATTTGCAATAGCGCCCCTAGTGTATAACAATGAAAACACAGATTCTCAGTGCACAAGTATAACTCAAATATAGTTTGACTTTTTTAAGTATAAGTAAAGTATACTTAAATGTCATTTTAAGTACTCTATATCAGTCAAAAGTTTGGACACATTTCCCCATTCTCTTTTTTAATTTGAAATCTGCCATCTTTCCAACCTGCCTCAATACATTCTGTAATTTTTAGGCAATCCTGAAGAACTTTGTTAGATGGTTCAAGTGTGTTTGAATAGGGTTGGTGCTAAACTCTGTAGGACAGTGGACCCACATGTACTTACAGGACAACCTGTGTCATGCCAGCTACTGCCAGGAGCAGGGTCAAAGACCTTTGGACTACTCACTACAAGAACCTTTGGAAAACGGTCCAAAGTCTAAAATCGGCCACCTTGATTCTGGATTAAACCCACCCAGTTAGACAGATGGAAACTGTCTGAATGATATGTACTGTAAAGGAACAAACAACATACTGCTTTGTTTGTTTGTGCTGTTTAGGGGTGTGTACATCTGAAATGGATATAAGCTTGTCTTCATCTCAAGCACATAATGATTTATTCGTCTTTTTACTGCAGAGCTATTAGCACATGCAGACGGTCTCTAACAGAATAATCTAGACCATTTTGTTTACTCTAGGTACAAAAACTGTTGACTCAGGCAGGAAGAGTCATCTGACTAACATGTAAAGAGACAGACCACAAGTTTTTTTTGTTTTTATACATCATATTAGATTGAGCAGTCTAATAGATACAATTAGATTAGATAGATAAATAGATAAAACACACTGTTAAGCCCAACATGATTTATTCAGGGTTTTTTTTTTTAACTGCAAAGCTATTAGTGCACATGGATAGTCTCTGATTAACCAACCTCTTAATCACACTGTTTACCTAAGCACCTTTTTTAGGGGCAGCTTTATGTTGCTCTCCCTCTCTTTCTCCCTCAATCCATTTCTGCCACTAACCCAATCTCAGTAATGATCAATCGATCGAGCTCAGCTACGTTCTGCTGGAGTCTGGAGTGGTTGTAAGCCATAGTTCTCTGGATGGGGCTGATGTGGAGAACCATGGTCTCTCTCTCATGGAGGCTGCAGTAATTAGTGCTACTCAATGTTATGGCACGACATCAATCAGAACCTCTTCTCATCCAGCCAGTACCATGATTGGACCGTTTGTTCTGCCTCTCGTGGGCCAGCATTCAGACGCTGTGGCTGTTTTCTCTGTACCTCTAAAGCAGAGCTGATAACAGGTCCTGCATGTGACTGAAGCTCTCAATGGATGCAACTGATTTGGTTGGTTGTAGCAGAAATGATAATTAATTATAAACAGAAAGAATAATTATTTTAACAAAAATGTTTAAATAATGAGGTAACAAGGTCATTTCACAAATCCTGACATAATGTTAGAGATCCATACATGTTCACAAGATGGGTCAAATCTCGTAACATAATGATATTTATCAATGCAAAAAAAAAAAAAAAAAAAAAAAACTTGAACAATAATTTTCTATACTATTTTCCTTTTTTATGGACAGCCCCCATATTTTCATAGTGTGGCTATTACACCCTAACTTGTATAAAAACTCTAGTTTGTCCCTTTTTATGCTGTCAGAATAAACTGAAAAGTGGACCAGACTTCATACCAACAGCTAAAAGTGTGCGAGACTACTTTAACTTTATCTGACCTGGCCAGATTTAAAGGCTTTTTTTTTTTTTTTACAAAAAAAAAAAAAAAAAGATATTTGTGGAAAAACTGTTATTTTCATCCTTCATTCTGACCCTTTGTCAAAAAATTATCTATTTTAAGGGGCGGGTCCTTAAGGCTTGTCAGTAATCCGCAACTGTTATTATTAGCTACCCTCATTGCATAGGAAACAGTATCAATGTCCCCTCACTTAATCACCTGTGAACGAATATGTGTTTTGAAAACATTATCCATGTAAAACCAAAAGTTATTTACAGGCAAAGCAGTATGAAATCATTAACTTACAATTTGTAATACAGCTGGATGCAGCTGCAACATCTTCGTCTTTTAACAAAATGATCCGAACAAATCTTCTAATATAATCCAGGATGCCATTCAAAATCTTTCACATTTCGGTTTCTCCTATTTTCGACAGACATATCAGAAAGTGAACGCCTATCTGTATACTGTATCCAGTGTAGACAAAACAGCAGTAGTTATTAAAATACTTTCTATTTGCTTTTGATGCAACACTACACTTGAGTTCACTGCAAACAAGTGTAAAAAGTGACTGGATGCGAGTGAGCAGGACCTATGGTGAGACAATGACTGTTTGTTGATGTCTTGCTCTGGAGGCAGTGTTTATGCAAATGTTTGTGCCCTTGTGACATGCCACCTTAGATCCAAATGAGTCATATTTGGAGCTTGTTAAAATAAATGCTTTGTTTGTAATGAAAAGTACATTTTAAGCTATAAAACGTTCAGGATGTTTTAAAAAGACAAAGATCTCTTATATGCCAAAAGTTTGATTTGTCATGTCATGAGCCATCAGCTGTCATTATAAAACAAGTACAAAAATGCAAGAGATTTGAATCAGTAAAAGATCATAGATATGTTCTAGTTGTTTTCCCCTCAGTTCTTGTTCTCTTACTCTGTTCAGGCATCAGTGGGTGTGATTTGATTGAGATTAGCATTTCTTAGTGCAGGTGTAGGACATGCTTTTGTGTAGAGATGGGAATAGAACAGACAAATGCATTTTGATAAGAAAACATTTTAAATAATTTAGTCATGATGTTGAGTTTACCACATATACATTTCCTCGCTCCTCCTGTCAGTTCTGATTTCTGCTCTGCTGATAGGAGTTCATCATCCTTGAAGTTCAACAAAACATAAAAGAGAAACAAATACATCTGCTGTTCTGTTGTGTTTCTTAGAGGCCTAAACGTGAAAAGGTTCCATCAGATTTGTAGCTTCAGAAATGGCTTTGAGACTGCTCAGATGTGCAGGATCAAACTGGACCCCAGCATTTCACAGGCCATGAAAACCTGATGGTGTGGAACAGAGTAGGCAGGATGGTCATTTCAACCGCTAGATGAACGGCCAATCTAAGAGGTCACTTTACCATTATACTCCTCAGGGCCGAAATAAAATACAACCTTATTTACTGTCTCAAAATAGTTCTGAGTGTGTGCCTATGTATGTGTGTGAATGTTCAGCCTCAACTGCATTTGTGAAGCAAACAAATGTTGACAGCGGAAAAAATAAATAAATAAAAAAAATTATATATATATATATATATATATATATATATATATATATATATATATATATATACTACAATGCAGCAGTATTAGCCCATAGCTCAATGGAATTACCCCTTAACACAATGAAATTAACCCACAACATAACTGAATATTTTCAGCTAAATTAAATTTTAAGTTCAATGAAAAATGATGCATCACCTCACCAGGCTAAAAGGAAACAGTTGCTAATTGTCAGATCATTCTGCGAGGGATGAAATGTGTTTACTTCCTAACAGAAAAAAGCATTTCAACTCGTATAATAATATGATGTCCCTTACCAAAAAGAAGTATACTTCAAGTTTATTTTATTAAGTATACTTAAGTAAGGTTCAAGTATATTTTAAGCGTACTTTATATAGTAAGTATACAAATATCTGTGCAGCAGTAGTATACTTTTAAGTGTACTATTTCAGTAGTCCTTGAGACTAATTTGTCCCACTTTCTAGTATATAAAAGTATACTTTTAAGTATAACAGTAGTAAACTTTAATACACAACTAGTTTAGATTTATGTTTTTAGTTTGTACTGCAAGTATACTAAAAGTGAACTTATAGGTATACTGATAGTTTACTAATTAAATACTTTTTATGCATTTTTAGTACACTTTGAAGTATAGTCTCAGTAAACTACTAGTTTAGTAGTTTTATGCTGCTAGTATGCTCTTAAGTTTTCTTTAAGTGAACGTTACATCATACTTTACGTATAGTACTATGTCCCTATTTAAAGCTTGACAGTCATTATTAGCTCTTCATAGGTTGACATTTTATTCCATAACGTTACACAGTTTTCCATATCTATGATTTTGATGCTGTTTTATGTCTGATGATTTTGTTTGATTACATGTGGACGCATCTGTTGTTTCGGTTTCTTCTTCACTTGTGTTTTGGAAATTCTGTTCAGAAGATGTGCAATAGCGTCTCTAGTGTATAACAATGAAAACACTGATTCTCAGAGCACAAGTAGAGCTCAAATATATTTAGACTTTTTCTAAGTATAAGCCAAGCATACTTAAATGTCATTTTAAGCACATTTCTGAGAAGTACATAAAAAGTAGACTGAAAGTATACTTTCCTATTTTTTAGTTTAAAAGATGTATACTAAAAGCACACTTGATTAAACTTATTTTTTCGTAAGGGTTATCTTGATAAATAAAATCACACTGTATAAACTGAAAGCAATGACACATAGGCACTAAAAGAGCATGTTTTGTCATTTTTAATCAACATTTTGGAAACACCCTGGCGGCTTTTTTTCTAGTCATGCAAGTGTTTGTTTATCAAACTTATGTTTCAGTAACATTTCACCAAAGTGGTATAGATTAAATTAGCTTAAAACAGGCTCAAACATACATATACCCTAGACCACAGAAGAAGAAAAAATATAAATAAATAAAAACAAAAAAGCCAAATACTGCCTTTGCCTTCGATCGGCTCTTGAAACATTTATCTTTCAAAGCTAAGACTTGTTTTCTATTGATGACATCAGTGTTGTGATTTTTCAATCCTTTATTTAATTATTATTATGATTATATGAAGAAAATCACTGAAATGCATAACAAAAAACTAAGGTATACATGTACATTTCAAGGCAAAATTAGTAGTTTATGTACCATTAGGCATCAAACTGAATTTGACAGTATTCAACAAACAGGCAGTTTGACCATTTGCTGAGCCAAATTGTCAACTGGCAAAGAAAAAACATTTTAGCATCAACAAATTAAACAAAGCAGGCTTCATCTCTTTGTCAAACAAAATAGCATTGTAGCTGTATACTAGCAATCATTTGTAGCTGCAGGATAAGGCCTTTTATTTAATCATTTCAATGTGAGCTGAGCAGTTTGTCATTTATGTCACTGAACATTGCTCTTGCATGATATTTTATTAGCTGTAAACAAAAATATTGGATAGGGGCAAATGCTTCCAGTGGAAAAATAAAAATAAAAATCTTCAAAAGAAACTCAGTGGGGAATTTGATTTACTGAGCCACATAGTACCATCTGGAGATGGGCAAGCTTTCTTCAGTTTGAAGTAGTTACATTACCCCACCCACTGACAAACATGGTCATGCAATTTACCCGACAGGTTTACAGTATAACATGAAACAATGTAGCCTTAATTATAGCATGTATGATCTGATGCATACACAACAGTTAAGCTGAATTTCACATAAAATTAAAAAAGGAAAAAGGAAATAAAGGAATTTCTCTCACCCGTACCAATGAGAAACCATTTTTGCAAAACGTAAAGAACAAAGCAGGTTTCAACAACACAAAAAGCAAAGCTTTAATTAAGCATAATGTTAATTAGTGTCGGTGTGGTGGAACACTTGTTCTGTCTGATTATCAGCTAATTAATCTCTAGAGAAAACATGCTGAGCTCAGAGAGACAGATTAAAATCCAGAGACCAGCATGACCAGCGACCTGAGAGAGAGAGAGATTTCTAATGAATAAAAGGTTAAAAAAAATAAAATGTACTTGTGTAATGTTAAAAGACTTGTGGCAAGCAACCATATCCATGCCAAACCAAGGCAATTAGATTCCACCTCCTATTTTCCAAGCCAATCCCATTCGGTATCTCTCTGTGATTCCCAAATGAGGTGGAGTCCAAACCTGTCTAAGATGGAGTCTGTTTACCCTGCTAACAAGATCTGAACCCTTAGGGGCATCGACCGCTGTCTGCGAGAGTCAAGTGTGTGTGTTTTCAGGATTCTCTGGATTTATGCTTTATAAACATCTTTTCTAAGGGGTTAGGGGATGTAAACCAGAATGTTTTGGCTACCCATAATGCCCGGTACTCTTCTGTTAGCTATAAGTGCTATTACATAACCCCTTTTTATAAATGTATAAATGTCTTTTACGGAAGAAGATTCCACTGCAGACGTCACAAGTGTATAGCCCTAGGACAGAAATACCATTTGTGCAAGTACACAAAAGCAGATACGAATGGCTAGCCAGCATATTGCAAGTGTGCTTACTTAGTGTGTTCTCGAGTTACTGTGGCCATAACAAACCATGGTACTCAAGGGGGTGATAGGGTTACCTTCAAACACCTGTGCCGAAATGTTATTATTCAAGTAACTAGCTATTAAAACTAGCTAACGAAACTTACCTTTGCTAGCAAGAGTCTTTTCCACATGTTGCTCTGCTACGACTTGACCTGAAAGAGAAAAATGTGCAGTAGTCAACATTTGAAGTGGATCAACCAAAACAATACCCGTTCTTGTCTTTGATTGACTTGTGTTAATCCACTTCAAATGTTGACTACTATAGACTTTGCACCAACCAAATGGTCAATGTTTGGCTGATTAGCCAACTTGGTTGGCTGGTATTGTCATGCTAACACTTGCTGTTAGATGCCATAACTGCACACAGATTAATGACTTTGCTACTAAAGGTATTGACACTGTGCTTGTTTTTGTTAGTGCCATCAGCCAATCACTTTTATCATGACATCATTTTGCTGCAGGTTCAGAGTGATTATTCACATGGCAGATTTAAAAGTGTGTATTTCTGGGGGTGCCACTAAGATTAATGAGAATGCTAACAGATAGGTATTTTAGACCTCCTGGCGGCAACGTTGGGAATATAATGTGTACTGTATTTGTGTTATGAATTGCTTTTTGACATATTTCAAAACGCACCAATGTGTGAAATTGAGCTTGTGTAGCTAGAAGCTCCTGTGTTTACGTAGCCTACTTGTGTGGAGTATGTTTTCGGGCCTTTTTGTGTGTGTGTCCTTAAGTAGACATAAACATATATGAATGTACAACTCAACCGGAGCAAGAGAGCAGAGAGAAAAAAAAAAATATGGAAAAATTTGTGGAATTGTGCTGACCTTTAGTTTGCACCTGATCACTGGCACAGTGAAGTACCCATCTGCCCTCTTTCATTCAACACATTTCTGGTGCAAGTTTGTATTTCCTTCTACATAAAGTCATTGTAGACACAGTTTTTCCATTAGAGATTCAACACCTCTCCAATTTACGTAAACTGTTTTTGACCCTACCATCCCTCCACTGCCATCCACATTTCAGAACTTCATTCTCAAAACAAAATGGCTATCATTTGCAGCTCTAACATCTCTGACACTGCCCATCACTTGGTCCTCCCTGTTGAAAAAAACAGCATAGGTTAGGTATGTTTTGAAGCATGGCTGTTGGTTTGAGCAGGTTTAAGCTGGTCATGTGCTGGTTCTGAGCAGGAGCTAGTTTCTTGGGACATCATGACCAGCTAAGGACCATCTAAAACCAGCTCAAACCAGCAGCTATGCTTCAACACATACCTAACCTATGCTGTTTTTTTCAACAGGGCTGTGTACCACTCTTCTGCTAACTAGATTCTTGACACCCAATCTGCTGCCAACCCTATCTTTAAATATTGTAGATGAGGAAGTACTTCGGTTTCTCACCAAAAAACGTGCAACAGCTGGTCTTGATGTCAGAATAGATTGCCTAAATCCAACAACAAGACCAGAACCTCCTGGGATGATTCTAAAACACACAGCTTAATAAATGGTAATTTTGTTAATGTAAGCCACAACAAAGAATTAATGAAAGAGATGATCTAATACAGGGGTAGCCAACCCTGTTTGTAGAGGGTTACCTTTCTGTAGACTTTACACAACACTCCAAATCACCTGCTTGTTCTTTACAAGTATTTCTGATCACCTTGATTTGCTGGTAATCTCCGCAAGATGCTAGCCGGCCATGAACAGGGTTAGTTACCGCTTATCTAATTTGTAGGCTCCCCCTTAAAGGGTTAGGGTTGCTGGTTTACTGGATCTCAGCATAGGATGCTGGTTGCTGGTTTGCTGGATCCTAGCATACGATGCTGGTTGCTGGTTTGTTGGTCCCAGCATAGGATGCTGGTTGCTGGTTTGCTGGATCCCAGCATAGGATGCTGGTTCCTGGTTTGTTGGTCCCAGCATAGGATGCTGGTTCCTGGTTTGCTGGATCCCAGCATAGGATGCTGGTTGCTGGTTTGCTGGATCCTAGCATAGGATGCTGGTTGCTGGTTTGCTGGATCCTAGCATAGGATGCTGGTTGCTGGTTTGCTGGATCCCAGCATAGGATGCTGGTTCCTGGTTTGTTGGTCCCAGCATAGGATGCAGGTTGCTGGTTTGCTGGATCCTAGCATAGGATGCTGGTTGCTGGTTTGCTGGATCCCAGCATAGGATGCTGGTTGCTGGTTTGCTGGTCCCCAGCATAGGATGCTGGTTGCTGGTTTGCTTTTCCCCATCATGGGATGCTGGTTCCTGGTTTGCTGGTCCCCAGCATAGGATGCTGGTTGCTGATTTGCTTTTCCTCATCATGGGATGCTGGTTGCTGGTTTGCTGGATCCCAGCATAGGATGCTGGTTCCTGGTTTGCTGGTCCCCAGCATAGGATGCTCGTTGCTGGTTTGCTGGTCCCCAGCATAGGATGCTGGTTGCTGATTTGCTTTTCCTCATCATGGGATGCTGGTTGCTGGTTTGCTGGATCCCAGCATAGGATGCTGGTTCCTGGTTTGCTGGTCCCCAGCATAGGATGCTCGTTGCTGGTTTGCTGGTCCCCAGCATAAGATGCTAGTTGCTGGTTTGCTGGTCCCCAGCATGGTAAGCAGGTGTGCTGTTGGACCAGCTTTTGTTGTTTTTTGGGTGCTGGTGTGATCCCAGCAATAACTACATGTGTGTGTAGTTAAAGACCAAGACAATTTTCCAAATTAATTGTAATAAATTACTTAAAGAAGAAAAACACATGTTGCTGGTTACATGTTTACTCTGCTCAGTTTTCACATTGTCCTGATCTAGAGAGTAAACATAACACTGAATTAATGTTGTAGTTAGTGAAATAAAGTAGATTCACTCTACAAATGATGACTGAGCATTAGTGATGACACCTGATCAATAAAGTTTTCTGATTCTGATTCTGATACAATTAACAAGCAGAATCACTGAGAATAAGAGGAACAGCAAGAACAGAAAAAAGTGCAGAGGTGAGCAGAACGCATCAACTACTTACAGCAACACAGCCTTAGATGAAATCAATATCTCACCAGAGGATGATTAAACAACTGCAAAAACAGAATTGCCATATTCACTTATTGCAAACCTGTTTGGCTTTATTTCTTTCATATGGTACATGTACAAAGGTTACTGAAGTCTGTTACCATTATGGTGATTAGTGTTCCTTTAGTTGGGCACTTGGGCATTGACTTTGGTTGAATTAACTCTATTTCAGCAATTGCATGCAGAAAGTGCACACTATTGCTATTTTCAATAATATTTCATGGTCCTCACTGAGCAGACATACAAGGGTTGGACAATGGAACTGAAAAACCTGGTTTAAGCCCATAATTAGTATGGTGTTGGACCTCCTTTTGCGGCCAATACAGCATAATTCCATTTTAGAAATGACAAATACAGATCCTATGTGATGCTGGTGTTGGAAAACTTCTCCAAAATACCCCATAGTGGCTCAATAATATTCAGATCAGGTGACTGTGCAGGCCATGGGAGGTATCAACTTCACTTTCATGTTCATCAAACCACTTTGTCATCAGTGAATATTGGCCACCAGGCTGTGCAAATATAGCCATAGAACCTCCAGCAATATATTGGCCAGTGTTTCAGTTTCATTGTCCAACCCATGTACCTTTTACTGTGTTATTTTGTAAATCAGTGACTGACAGCTAGATTTGGACATATGTGATAAGTATGAAAGTCTTTTGAAAGTCTCAGATAAGTATGAAAGTCTTTAAAAACAACAACTTTCAGTTTTGAACTTTCATTATTAAATTGTTATTAACTGTCCTATTGAAAGACCTCTTCTCATAATCCCTGTTATTGAACAAACCGCTTATGATTAAGCTTCTGTTTCATTTTTTGGTTTTCATATCTCTAAATTAATTTGTTATGCAATGTTCTCAAGCTCTTTTTAACTGATTTGTGTAAAGATCTTATGAAACAGGAGACAATTCCTTTGATACTTTGAAACGTTTTACCAGTTTACAAGTGACATTAATTAATAATGTAATCAAACTAAAGCTATTACTTTTTTTTCAGAGGGAGCAAAATAACTTACAAAGTTATCATATAATTCAGTGCAATTAAGACCAGCACTAGCATAAACTAGCACTATGTCAGCATAAACCAGCCTGGACCAGCACTATACTAGCACTAACCAGCATATACCAGCACTAACCAGCATAAACCAGCCTGGACCAGTACTATACCTGCTCTAACCTACCCCTGCTGGATTTTTCAGCAGGGGTAGGACCCTTCCTGTCTATATGGGAGGGTCAGGGAGCTCTCAGATGTCATCAAAAATATCTTAAAATGTGCCATGAAGAAGGTCTTTTGGGTTTGAAACAACATAAAGGGTGAGTAATTAATGACAGAATTTTCATTTTTGGTTGAACTAACCCTTTAGGATACCCTTAAATTTTTTTATCCCAAAACCTAGTGCCTCATACTTACAACACTCCAACAGGTTGTTGGCAAGTCAGGATCAAGGAAAGATGGGCAAGATTTAGGTTGTCATGATTGTAGGTTATAATGCATTCATACCTTGATTTCTCAACACAAGGCTTGCAACATTAAAATCAAGCCTCACTTCAAGATTCACCTACTCTAGATTACACACCTCACACAGGGATTATTGTCTTTTTATAGCAGTATTTCAATCAGAAAAATAGTTTGACCCATTTACAATGTCCTAGTAACCATGTTAGTAAATTTGAGATTTAGAGAAAATGAATGCATGTCTCCCGCTCTGGTCTATTTAAAGGCTGGCGGGCGTAAGTGTTTTCGGGCGTGTCCGGTGGGAGGGTGTAGGGTCGGGATGTGGCTGCCTGGCACAGTCAGTTTTGGCGTCTCGGAGCCAAAGACAAAAATACGCACACAAATCCACACCCAAGAGGACTAACCTGAACAAACAGCTATAGTTATTCGCTGTAGCACTCTCATCAGACAAGCAGATTTCAAAAAGCAAATAAATAAATGCAGAGAGTATTTACTCAAATTTCTTCAGGGGACACGAGCAGCTCGCTTATGCAAAGGTTACAGCATTCTTCTGCAGGAACATTTTGCCACTGAGGATATATTTGGAAAGTAAAATATCGAACTCCTGGGAAGTTTTGTTGGTTTCTACATCTTGTAAGTTTGGGTCATGCTTCATAAGTGTCACGCTGGTTTCTGAGAGGAGGCAGCCAGAATACTGAGAAGCCAAATCAGGTCAGATCAGATCAACATGATGGGACATATGCCCAGGGTCAGATTTCACAGACACACACATACAAATCACATACTAATCTACTAAATCTGCCGCTCACAACTGGTATATCACTGTGTGTGCGAGAGAGAGGAAAGATTAGGTGTGTTTGTGTCAGATTTATTTGGCAAGAGGATTATGAGAGGTGTTGAGCATTTGCTGGTTACCACTCTAGTGGTTTTTATTCATTTGTTAATTGTAATCAACACTCCAGCTTTAAACAATGTATTGTTTTCTGCTTTGGATTAATCACTAATGCTTGGATTTGTAATTTAGAAATAAATATCAAATAAAAATGTTGTATTAATATTTGTGACCCTGGACCACAAAACCATAAGTGTAAATTTGTCGAAATTGAGATTCTTACATCACCTGAAAGCTGAGTAAATAAGCGTTCCATTGATATATTGTTTGTTAAAATAGGAAAATGTTTGGCAGAGATACAACTATTTGAAAACCTGGAATCTGAGATTGGAAAAAAATCTAAATATTGAAAAAATCGCCTTAAATGTTGTCCAAATGAAGTTCTTAGCAATGCATATTACTAATAAAAAATCAAGTTTTTATATATTTCTGGTATAAAATTTACAAAATATCTTCATGGAACATGATCTTTACTTAATATGCTAATGATTTTTGGCATAAAATAAAAATCTATAATTTTGACCCATACAATGTATTTTTGCCTATTGCTACAAATATACCCGTGCTACTTAAGACTGGTTTTGTGGTCCAGGGTCACATATGTGACCCTGGACCACAAAACCAGTCATAAGGTAAAATTTTACAAAACTGAGATATATACATCATATGGAAGCTCAATAAATAAGCTTTCTATTGATGTATGGTTTGTTAGGATAGGACAATATTTGGCCGAGATGCATCTATTTGAAAATCTGGAATCTGAGGGTGCAAAAATATCAAAATACTGAGAAAATCACCTTTAAAGTTGTCCAAATTAAGTTCTTAACAATGCATATTACTAATCAAAAATTACATTTTGATATATTTAAAGTAGGAATTTTACAAAAAATCTTCATGGAACATGATCTTTACTTAATATGCTAATGATTTTTGACATAAAAGAAAAATCAATAATTTTGACCCATACAAAGTATTTTTGGCTATTGCTACAAATATACCCCAGCGACTTAAGACTGGTTTTGTGGTCCAGGGTCACATTTAATCATATATAAATATTAATATGTAAAGTCAATAAATACAGTTGCATTTATACATTTACATACTATTGTTTAATTGCAATGTTGTTTATAGTATTTCCTTCACAAAAGCAGATCTTAAATTTAGAATAGTGGAATATTGTTTTAATATTCACAAATTCACATCTGAATTTCACTGACAGATATATGTGAAACATCTTGAAAGTGTGACATGGTGATAGCCTATGTGTCAGTTCTTCAACAGGATGAGGGACAGATGTCAGCACACACATATCACGTCTGTCAGATGTCACAAATGTGTGTGACCTTAGACTTTAATTCCAGGTAATTGCAGCAAATCCTCCTGACCTGGACTAATACTGATGCTTAGCTGACCCACACACACAAACTCCCACACATGGGCTGCTCTGTGCCCTGTTATTCAGAGGAGATGACAGCAGCTATAATTACATTAGTGCAGTAAGTACATCTAATCACCTCCATAGTACTCACACTGCCCGGAGGATGCAGTGGCCAGCCTGTGAATGTGTGAGCCTCGCTGTTATGTTCTCCCTAACTGCCTGTCACAAGCCATTAAGTGTGATTGACCACATACTTGACTGCAGGACCATATGTACAGGTAAACTCACATTAATACAGACACCCACACAGCCAGTTAAAACCTCCAGGAAAAGACATTAGCCATTTCAGACCAACACTGAGTGCACATTCTTATATTCAGAGAGAGTATTTAAAGGATTAACTATTTACTCATCCTCTTGTTTTTCCAGCCAAACCCAAATTACTCTAATTTCTTTGTTTTGTTTTGAAAGGCCACTGGCAGATAGTTTCACCCCAAACTCATGCCACTGGTCAAGCCAGAGTGTAAATAAAATCTAAAAAAAAAAAAAAAAAAAAAAAAAAATTATATATATATATATATATATATATAATAGGATATGGGTTAGTTAAAGCTGTCTCCCCTTACCAAAATTAAGTATACTTCAAGTTTATTTGATTAAGTCTACTTTTTGTAGTAAGTATACAAATATCTGTGTACTAGTAGTATACTTTTAAGTGTAGTATTTCAATACTCACTGGGACTAAATTGGCCCAATTTCTAGTATATAAAAGTATACTTCAAGTATAACAGTAGTAAACTTTGAGTACACAACTAGTTAACATCTATGTTTTCAGTGTGTACTGCAAGTATACTAAAAGCAAACTTATAGGTATACTGATAGTTTACTAATTAAATACTTTTTTATGCATTTTTAGTACACTTTGAAGTATAGCATCAGTAAACTACTAGTTTAGTAATTTTATACTGCAAGTATACTCCTAGGTTTTTTTAAGTGAACTTTACATTGTACTTTAAGTATACTACTATGTCCCTATTTAGGTATTAATTTGCATATATTTTGTTATATGAATATCTGAACATACTAAACAAAAGAAAAAAAGGGTATCTGCTTGTAAACAAAAATTCTAGCTTCATGCTTTCTTTTATTATAAACATTTGCATGTGGGTAAGTTTTATTAAAAAAAAAAATAATGATAAATAAATAAACAACATTTTGAACAAAATGACTATTCGTGATAATCAAAACATAGATGAAGTTGATCAACAGCCCAAAGCTTGACAGTCATTATTACCTCTTCATGGACATTTTATTTCATAACGTTACACAGTTTTCCATATCTATGGTTTTGATGCTGTTTTATGTCTGATGATTGTGTTAGATTACATGAGGAAGCATCTGTTGTTTCGGTTTCTTCTTCACTTGTGTTGTGGAAATTCTGTACAGAAGGTGCACCCCTAGCATATAACAATGAAAACACGGATTCTCAGAGCACAAGTTTAGCTCAAATATAAGTACACTTATAAGTCAAGTATATTTAAATGTCATTTTAAGTATATTTCTGAGAAGTACATTAAAAGTATACTGAAATTACTTATTTTGCATAAGCATCTGCACATTAAGCTATAGGATTGAAGAAAGTATTTTAACATTGCAAAAAAAAATAGACTACTTAGGTTCACTGGAGTCAGTCGCGTGGCTATTAACTGTCCTGTAGGTTTAAATATATCAAATTCATGTTTTCTGAAAAATAAGTTTACCCTGGTTAGGACTAACCAAACAAGGGAGAAAAATGCTGAGAATTAAGAAACATTAAATATCAATCATATAAAGATGATGGCAGTATTTTAAAAGAAGGGCTTTAATTAAACTTAGTTCTTCCAAAAATTGTTTTCATCTCCTTAAGAAGACGCAGAGTTAGTCTGTGCAGGTACTGCATTCCCAAAATGAACAGATGATGAAAGTAATCTGTGAAAAGACCTTTTAGAAATACAAGAAACTATTTAGTCCCTTCTTATCATGATTTCCCAAGGCCATATGACTACATGTGTGTACACTTTTGCTAAACATTTAATATTACTGTTGTCTAAATGTTGATATTTTGGACTCCTTTAAGAGGTCTTACCCCTAATAATCAAACTATTGGAATTATATAGATCAATTATTCTCATGTATTAAGAGAGCAAAATATAACCATGGGTCTTCACAAATTCTAAGCTTGAAATAGTTGGACTTTGTCCATAGTAAAAGTGATTAAGTAAACATTTTGTTAGGATTGCTAGGACAATTAATTTAATATTTTATATCTAGTGCAATAAAATGTATTGATTTCTAAATATATTTCAAATATATTGAGGGTAATAGCTGCATTATGAATAATATGATGACTTGTCAGTTGTGGACGCACACATCTTGCATTGTGTTTGTTATGAGAGAAAGTGTATTTGAGTTAATATTCATCATGTGACTTCAATACAGAACTCAGATTCATTGACCTTCAGCAGTGCAATGGTGCTTCTCTTCACATTCACAAAGGAATCTAAACTGATCAATAGAGCGTGCTGAGCAGCCTTTTAATCTTGTGTGAAATCCATGTTTAATGAATCTCTGATTATGATGGATTGCTATGATAGAGACGGAGATTAAATTACCTGATTCTGGATTACCATCCAACGGAACAGATCCAATGAAATATTCAATAAACAAACAGAGGAAATCACACTAATTTTCTCCAACACGTTTTGCATTGATCAAGAGGGCATGTGGCGGCTCTTCATCTCTTTGCGACAGTGGATCTTGCGACAAACACTGTGGTTTGTGTGCTGCTGGCTTTTTTCTTTCTGACATGATACAAAGCACAAATATAGAGGTTAATATAAACATCAAATATTAATATCTCTATAAAATTTCCTTCCTGGAGGAGCAAAATGAGAAAGATGGGATTGGTCAAGACTTTAATATCAACAGGGACTGGAGCACAGTGAAGAATCAACTCTTTCTTTTTCTGAGCCTGTAATATGCTTTTATTAAACAGAAAGGCCCTTCCCCTCTGGGCCGCCTCTGTCCCTGCAAGCGAACTTATCCAATTTAGTCTTTCTCAAGCACTTTCAACAGCTCAAAATGAAGGGTTTCACACCCACCCCCCAAAATCTGTCTCTAACTGTAACTCTAGCATTTAGATATAATAAAGCCAGACAAAAAAAAAAAAAAAAGAGTTCTCTTTCACAGGTTCATTCAAAATCGAAACTGTATCAGTAGTTAATGCTGTGTGATACACCTTCCAGGTGTGAAGATTATCTGAAACCTGTGTAGAATCGTGTCATTTCATTGGCTGATGGCACAAACACCACCCTCTGAGGCACTAGTGCCAGTGCCCAAGCTTGTGGTTTATTATTCGTTTTTGTAAATTGTGTTAGCAACCCACATCCAGTCTTGTTTATCTTTCTTCAGGCTAAAACTGTTTTACTTAAAGGGTTACTCCACGTCAAAATGAAATCTATCTCATTAATCACTTACGCCCATGTCGTTCCAAACCCGTAAAAGCTTTATTTGTCTTCGGAACACAATTTAAGATATTTTGGATGAAAACTAGGAGCTTTGTGGCTGTCCTATTGACTGCAGAATAAATAACACTGTCAAGGCACAATAAAAGTAAGAAAGACGTTGCCAAAATAGTCCATTGCCATTAGGTTGGTTTAAGCCATAATTTTCCAAAGCTACGAGAATACTTTTTGTATGCAAAGAAAACAAAAATAACAGCGTACACTGTTCTGTGTCAGCTGACGAAAATAGCGGATCCGTATGACGCAGCTGATAGAGAACAGCATCCAGGGAATAATCTCCATAAAGGTGCTATGGTGATGTGAAGGAGACAAATTGTTGAATAAAGTTGTTATTTTTGTTTTCTTTCCGTACAAAAAGTATTCTCGTAGCTGCGTAAAATTATGGTTGAACCACTGATGGCAGATGAACTAACTTGACAATGTCTTGTTTTGGATTTGGATTATAATATTGCTATTTACCTGTTTCAAAGTTATGTTATTTGCTTATTTTAAGTTGATGCCAGATGCTTTGAGATAAGGATGCTTGCAATTGCAAAATTGCTTTGTTAGGATGAGTAAGAAACAATTTTGTAAGACATGCTTATGAGTTATTACTGTGTAATCAACCACAAAGGTTAACAAGAGGGTACACAGGGGTGAAGAGAGCATGTTGTAACCCCAAGCGGAGCTGAAGCAGATGAAGACCTTGAAGAGGAAACGGAAGAGTGCTAGACACAGACAACAACGTAAGAGACAGAGGAAAGACCACCGTCTCATTAGGAATGACTTGCAGATACTGATAAGCCTAGAGCAGGAAGATTGGAACAATTGATTGGAGGAATTGATGACTAATATTATGATTAATTGATGTGTAATGGGAATTACCCAAAAAGTTGTATAAAAATCTGAGGAGTGAACTAGTCTTCAGATGCTGACTGCATTAAGCGGAGAGGATACCTGATACCCTAACGAGGGACGCTTAACAGCATCTCCAAGATTGCTGTTGTAAAACTTGATTATATAACTAATAGCTAAGTTGATTATTTTTTTTTTTTTTTGCATTAAACTGCTTTGCATTGTAACCAATAAATAATAATTTTATTGTTACTAGTGCCTCTCGTGAGATTTTACTTATAACTATAAAATAAACCTTAACCACGAACAACCACAAGGGGAGTCTTCTACGTCATTCCTGAAGGACTGCAATCTGCGGGCAGGTGAATACTTTTTTGGTTTAGGCTAGATTTGACTGTCCAAAATATCTTAAATTGTGTTCTGAAGATTAACTAAACTTTTACAGGTTTGAAACGACATGGGGTTAAGTGATTAATGACAACAATTTAATTTTGGTGTGGAGTAACCCTTTAAGTGTTTTCACGCTGAGTATAGGGGACAGTTACCCAGTAGTCAATATTCTGAGGTTGAGTATCTCTTTTGTGTTCCGCTTGTCAGTTGACAGTGCTTATATAAATGAGTTAGAGCATTCATACAAGGACTGTCATTCTGACTTTTTAACTATGACTAGAGCATGGCTCTGGAACTATCAAACTGAGTAAAATCTGCTGAAATACCCAGCATTGCTGGTTGCTGGTTTGTTGGATCCCAGCATGGTATGCAGGTGTGCTGGTGGACCAGCATAAGGTATGTTTTGGATGCTGGGACCAGCTTGGTATGCTGGAGTGCTGGTGGACCAGCATTTGTTGTCTTTTGGATGCTGGTATGATGCCAGCAAGACCACAACAAAACAACACTTGGCCATTGACTTTGGTTGAATTAACTCTATTTCAGCAGTTGCACGCAGAAAGTGCACGCTATCACTAATTTCAATAAAATGTTATGGTCCTCACTGAACTGACATAACTTTTACTATGTGCACTTTTTGAAATCAGTGACAGCTAGATTTGGACATATGTGACCCCCCAGATAAGTATGACAGTCTTTAAAAACAACAACTTACAGTTTTGAACTTTAATTATCAAGTTGTTATTAACTGTCCCATTGAAAGAGCTCTTCTCATAAGCCCTGTTATTAAACAAATTGCTTATGATTAAGGCATTTCTTGGTTTTCAGATATCTAACTGAATTTGTTATGCAATGTACTCAGGCTCTGATTTTAACTGATTTGTGTACAGATTTTATGAAACAGGAATTCCTTTGATGCTTTGAAACGCTTTACCAGATTATGACATTTATTAATAATGAAATCATAACTAAAGCAATTAAAATGTTCAGTTCTACTTTCAGCAGAGGGAGCAAAACAAATTAAAAAGTTGTCATATATTTCAATAAAACATGTTTTAACCTTGTATTGTTTTTAATTTGCACAATTAATGTGCAAAATAAAGAAATATGCAAGCAAAAATTGTTGTCCCCAAAATACTGCTTGCATACAGACAATTGGCCTACTGACACTCAACCCTGCAAAACCCTGCCGGTGAACCAGCGTCAACTCCTCCATTTTGGGATGGATATGGTCCACCAGCATAGACCAGCATTAACCAGAACTATACCAGCATAACCCAGCTGGAACCAGCACTATGCCAGCACTAATGTACCAGTTTGTAATTCATGCTGGTTTATGCTGGATTATTCAGCAGGGAACAAAGACAGAATTTTCATTTTTGGGTGAAAGGTCAATTTGAGGTTTTCTCAAATCACTAATTCTAAGATACGCAATTGATGTTGATGGTGACTACCTGCTTCCAAACTGTATTTGGCAGCACCTTTGATAAGTCCAAATGAAATGTAACCTTAAGATGATAATAAATTCTATGGAATTTTTGGGATGTGAATGTTTGTGTCAGTTTGGACACATGCATTAACAGCCATTCGTTCAAATAAAATGCATTGGTCTTGGTGTAAACAGGCCTTTATACGCACAAGTATGCTAACACAGATAGTTAAATTACCTTTAATCGCCTTCATCATCATTCAGTGGCATGCCCAAATAAACAAACACACAGCTGGTCATTTTCTTCTTGCAATGAACTGATTTTACACTGACTAGCCTATTAACTAAGCTAATCTTCCTTTCACATTAGTGGTTAGATTCAGCTAATGGGAGCATTACTATTCACTATCAGCATGCATGCAAGCACAGGACCATCAGCAACACACACCTGAGAGGATGACAGTCACAAATTCAACCTTACCAGATCTGGTGATATTCCTGCACCTGACATTAGTCAAAAACTTGCAAGCGTAAAACATTTGTCAACACTGTATATGCACACACCATATGTACGTACATCTAATGAAGTCAAGATGCCTAAAAGCAAACGTATGAAGGTGTCATTATTGTCTATTTCTGGAAATCCACAGTGGAGATCAAAGCAGGCTGGCAGTGTGGGTCCGGGGTGCATTAATCCACATGTATAATGCATGTCACAGTGTCAGGATGTGCTGGTAGCATATGGGCATAATGAGACAGTAGATCCCTAGAACAGCGGGAGACATTAAAGACAAGTTCCTCTCAGGGACAATGAAAGCACAGCTCATAGCAAAACTAACTACAGATGAGCAAAGCTTGCCCACATGCGTCCTAATCGTGATCCGAGCTTACAAATGCAAAATACCCATCACTGAAAGAAACATACAAGTAACCAAGCCTTCAAAGACGCCAGATAATACAATGTCTTTGCAATGACCTTGGTTCTGCCCACTATTTCCCTTTTTTTTTTTTTCATTGTTTTACTCAATATAGAGCTATGAGATGAATCAGAACATTGCAAACTTTGATACAAAGAAGAAGCACTTCTGAATATAAAAAGACAGGCGGTTATACTTCACACCAAAATCAAAATTATGTTATTGTTTTATCACCTACAGTACATGTTGTTCAAAACCTATGTGACTTTCTTTTAACCCTCTGGGCCTCTTAGGTCATTTTTGACAGGAAAAATTTTAAAAAATCGTAGCTTCATCGGAATGAGATGACACTTGGTGACTTTTGTTGCATTAGCTATGTGAGCACACACAAAAAAATCACTGACATCATTCGGATGTGTTAAAGGGTCAAAACAAAACAGACTCCTTCACGGTCAAAAATTACCAATTTGAAATGAATAGGAAATTCGAAAAACCGAGCTACAAAAAAAAGTGTTCATCAATCAAGCAAATGTTGCATTTATTGAAAAATAATAAATAAATAATTAAATACAACAATAATAATAATAATAATAATAATAATTCTAGTGGAAAAAAAATGTTCATTAAAATTGTATAAATATTGCATAATATCATAAAAACTCACAAAATTGTGATCTGATCATACAAATGCAAAAAATTGTGGATTTTGGTGATGGATTTTTTTGCACTTGATAAGAAAGAACCACATCGACTCCAGAGGTTAACACGTTCTATCTCAGGAATGTCTCTAGACTGTCTGATGGTCTGTGGCATGGCACAAACTTAAATCTGTCTAGTCATATGATGAAAAAAATTGCCAAAAGTTAAAAAAAGACATGCAACAGAATACGTGCACCAGTTACAGAGCACTTAGCTTATTTCCTGAAGCATCATTCCTAGGTTTTGCGTCAATCTTCACGTCATGTTTTGACGTATGCTTGTGTCAGCTTCTGCTGAGTTCCCTGGACGTCATCTTTAATGGCTAATGTTTTCTGACTGCAGTGCTTTGCATCTGGCTTCTAAAACACTCTGGAGCATTTAGTATGTTTGCATATTTCATCAGCCAAATCAAAGGAACATCCAAATGCACACTGTCCCCAACTAGCAGGACATCCTGCTTTGAGACTGAGAATCAAGAGCCTGCAAAAACTTAATTTTTTGCTGAGAACCGATATCAAAAATAATGACCTTTTAATTGCAAAATTAATTACTGAGGCACTTATTTGATATAATTAATTTCTAAAACCAAAAACCACTGAAATGTAGTGTGAGGAAACCAATGTAATGCAGCTTTTATTTCAAACAACATTTCAGAAATTATTTGCACTAAGTGGAAAAAACAGCC